>NW_010417391.1:29174-29611 GCF_000710305.1 Buceros rhinoceros silvestris | reverse complement strand
TCCGGTGTGTGCGGCCGCCAGGGCCCGGCTTTCCCGCCTCTCTCCTCTTGGACCATACAAACAGGATGGAAACCTGGACTGCGAGTGATGAACACGCCGAGCAGCGCCCCAGCCGCAGGTGCCACGCCGCAGACCCAGCCCACCCTGACCCCAAGGCGCTCATCCGCTCAAGCCACCAGCCGCACGGGTGTTTCACTTGTGATTCAGCAATTTGAAACTGAGCGGGGAGAAAAAAAAAAAAAAAAAAAGGTTTCCAAGGAGACACCTGATACAGACAGACAGACCGACCCACAGCTCCCCATGGGGCAGAGGAGCAGGTCACAGGAGGCGGCAGCACTGAGAAAGCAAGACAAGTTTCTTAATTACAGCGGACAACTCCTCAGCCTTTCGCAGCGCTGGCTGCGTTCAACCCACCTCATTCAGCGGCGGGGGGGCTC
>NW_010417391.1:16975-29093 GCF_000710305.1 Buceros rhinoceros silvestris | reverse complement strand
TTCAACCCGCCTCATTCAGCGGCTGTCTGCTTCGCTGCAGCGTTTTATTACGAAGCAGCTGGAGGACTCTTGCGGTGCGCTCGTGTATCATATTTAATTAGGAGAATTAGAGACATTACAGAATGTCCATTTTTACATTACCAGGATTATTCAGCAGCTTCTACCCATCTTCTGACCAGTCTTTTATGCCTAATTTGAAGCAGGAGAGATCTATTTCATCAGCTCACTTTAGGCACTACAGCAAAATGAAAAGGGTGAGCTTCAAGGCAGAGGCTTGAATGGAAACTAAAATATTGATGACTTATTTTAAAGCCTCATATAAGCAAACATAGTAGAGGCAGCAGCTGACAGCAGCGTGCAGTCTCAGAGGGATCTTGAGCCAACAGCTCACCACAGCAAAAAACAAGCCCCAAGCAGAAAGGCCACAAACAGGAACTCAGCAACGCAGGACAGGGGCTGTAGCATTTCCTGTCGCAAGCAACGTGGTGATGGGTGCTCGTCCGGAGCACTCAGCATCTCCCCCAGAGGGCTGCAGGGGCTTCAAGCCTTCAGGTGACTCCTGAGCTGCTTGGCTGAGGCACAGGAAACCTGACAAAACTCCTCAGACTAATTGTCCTCCCAATCTCTGCCTCTTTCATATATCTGCGTGACAGGAGTGAACATGAATCCACCCTATCGAAATTGCTCTGAAGGCTACAAAAAGCAGCCGGGGTGCCTGACAGACAGCCAGCAGAACGCACCAAGTGCCATCCTCCGCTGCTGGTGGAGTTTAGGCAGCTGTTTCCATCCCTGCACAACAGAAACTTGTCAAAAGACAGATGGAAAGATGTGAAGGGAGCAAAGCATAGAAATACCCAAACACAATACCTGAAGCTTCATGGCACTATGGGCACCACCAGGTCTGAAACAGCTGCACAAGGCCTGGCAGCTGTGCCAGGATTGAGGGGCAGCCAGTATCCTAGAGGGATGGACAACAGCCAGACAAGATGCTTGCTGACACTGGAAGTCCTAGGAAGCCCCATGCAAGCACCTCCACCCCTAACTAAGTGACAAACTTGGGGTATGGTTCTTCCAAGAGGCACAAATGGACACTAACTTCTCAGGAAAGCAGAGCGCCCATCAGTTCCAACAGCCCCACTGGTGCCAGCAGAGCTTGGGCAGCCTTGCAAAGCAAAATTCAGCCTGGGCTAGGCTCAAATCCATAACCCTGGCTTTCCCATCTCAGTCACATCCAGGAATCCATATCCCTGGGCCATTGCTGTCCCAGGGAAGTTGCCAAAACAGGTCCGCACTTCTCCATCCTTCCCCTTTGCTGGGTCAAATGGGAGGCACGTGGGGGAAAGATGGTTTGAGCACACAGCTCAGAGAACATGGTTGAGGTTTCCCCCACTGCCCTAATGCAATTAAGACAGATGGGTAAGAGCCAAGCAGGGAAAACTATTTATTCACCTCTGAAACCAACTTGATAAGAGCACTGCTGTGGAGAGCCCTGAAAACGGAGAGGGCTGGGGACAGGAGAGAAGCAGCACAGGAGCTGGAAGAAGGGCAAGGGTGGAGTAGGATCAGAGGGTTGGGCAGAGGTCAGCGAGGACTCTGGCAAGGGAAGCATCCTCTGTTCCTCCCTCTTTAGGGGAGGAAAGAGCAGAACAAAAGGCAGCCGAGCCTCACGTCCCTTGGGCAAGGGACGGACAAAACACTCGGCTTGCAAATAATCCCAAACCTGGGCTGTACAGGAACTGCACTGCCGGGCAGGTGCCTGCTTTGTCACTAAACCACCTCAAGGCTTTAAACCACTCGTGTTTTGAAACCTTCAGCCTGTTAGCCTGCCAGGCATTTTAAAACGCAAGCAACTTATGCCTGTCAGAACCAGGGTCACCTCGAGGTGAGAGGATGAGCTGTGAGCACGGCAGATGCACCTTCCCTTCCCTCTGAGCACGGCTCAATAGCTGCCTCCAGCCCTGGCAGCTGTTTTCCCCCATCGCCTGATGATCACCAAGTGCCATCCCTGCTGCTTGAAGGGCAGCAGATGCCACGAGCGACAGCAGAAGCTGTTCAGCTCCCCTGAAAGTTCAACTGGTGCTTTGCAGAAGTTCAGAGCAGGATCTGATGTGGCTGCTGTGGAATTTGTGTAAATCCTGATCAGTTTTCCATATGGAAGCAGAGTCTTGTGTTACAAGCAGTTGCTCCAGTGAGGTGGAAGACAGGAAAAACACCTTTCCACTCCAGATCTGCTGGGGAAGAGTTTAAGATCTCCAAAGCACTACCCTCCCCCATCTCTGTCACTTCATATAAAAGCAGCATTTGCTGGAGGACCATGAGCTACATGACAGGGTGAGTCAGATCTCCAAGCACAGGAAGTGCTGCTTCAGCCTGAAATATGGTCTAAAAGCACTAGACAAGAGAGATTTTGCTGAATAGGAGACCAGAGTCAGGAACTCATTTAAGGTTGGCTGAGAAGATCAGTGCAGCCCTCCCGCACCTTGAAGAACATGTCATGGTCAGGACAATCCCCCTCAGCCCACCTGCAGGATGCATAGCAAAGAGAAATGGAAAAGCATGAAGAGTGCACAAGCCCAAGGACGGCAAGCACCATCCTCCAGTGCTGCAAGAACAAAACCTACTCCTCCCCCTGTGCAGCCAGAAGTAGCACATCTTGACCCTAAGTCTTTCTATACCTCAGTCCAACATGTGCAACATGAAAACAAGCCATCTCCCTACTTTACGCAGGTGCTGGGAAGAACAAGTGCAGCTCGCTCCCCTCTAAAGCATCACACCTGTAACTCAGAGCTGGCCCAGACCTGCCTTGCTCCAGCATCTCAGTACCCATCCCTAGCCTTCCCTCGTCACTCCCACCATCTTCTCAGACCCACTTCATATCCCCCAGCCTGCTGCTGTCAGCCCTCTCTCAACTCTGACAAGGTGCCTGCCCTGCAGCTCCTTTGCACTGAGGATGTTGGAAAAAGCAGTGAATTGAGCTGCAGCAATTGCAGGTGGCATTACCTCTCCCACCACTGCTTTAGTGGCACCAGGGGTAATAAAATCAGCCGAGTAGCAGTTAGCAGGAAGCACAGCTTCAGCCACATCATTTATGTTCCCTAGAAAAGCTTAATTGCCCTGGGGGAGCAGCGCTCACAGCCCAGGGGCTGCAGGCTTCTCTCAGAGAAAGCCAAAACCTTAATCATCAAACTCAAATTTCCTAGGAGAATAGCAGCTATGTCACTAATGACAACAATCTCACATCCCAGGTTATAAGACCTATGTCAGAGAGAGCCCCAGCATAACCCTTCTGTGTGCTTCTGAAGAGACAAAGCCAATCACAGTATTTAAAACCAACATCCACAAGCATACACACTAACCAGGGGTTAGGAGCGCACGTGCATCTACCCACTTTCTCTGCAGACTCACGCTGGCACAGCAAGCGAGGCAAGACATCTAAGGAGGATTTTTGGGGGGGGAGATGGGACAATTTTTCCTTTTGGCATTACCCAGATGTTGCAGTTCTGAGCATATGCCTGATCCACTTTTTATTTAGGCAGGGAAGGTTGAGGTTGTCCCTGAGGAACCATTTCTTCCCCACTGGGGTTGTGCAGGGCTGTCCCAGGCTGCCCAGGGCAGTGGTGGAGTCCTCATCCCTGGAGGGGTTGAACAGATGTGTCAATGTGGTGCTGAGGGACAGGGGTTAGTGGGGACCTGGCAGTGCTGGGGGAACAGTTGGACTTGATGAGCTTAAAAGGTCTCTTCCAACCAGATGATTCTGTGATAACATATTGCTGCTGCTGCTGCTGTTTTAACAAGAGTTACATACCCATGGAGCGAGATTAGAAGGGCAAAACAGAAAAGTTAAAAACAAAGCTTGTCAGAAGTTATTGACCTGTGCTAAGCCTCTGCAAGATTTACTGGCTTTATTTCTGAATGCTGCCACAAATGCTACCTTAACCCTCCGAATTCTCAAAGCAATTTTCTGGAAACCACTGATTTTTATCCTCAATGTCCAAGGTAGTCTACACCTCAAGTCTGGAAAAGTGCTCTCCTTGATAGCACCTGTTTGCAGAGCAATGCCTATTCCCTCAGCCAAATCCAAGCTGAAGCTTCCAGAATCATGGGATGGCATCTCCTCCTCTTCAGCAGTGGTAGTTGCCCCCTCCCACAAAGTCACTTCAAAAAGTCAGGAAGCTAAAGTTCCCTAAAAGAGGTATTCTGAGCTCACTGATTGGTAATCCAACACTATCAGCTAGCCCTGTTAAAAACCATCTCAGATTTCACAAATGAGTTTTTCAACACAGAAGGTGGACAGCACAGAAGCAGGACAGACCTTATTACCGGTTTTGCAAAACGGGACTTGCGGTTACCTCGCCAGAATGTAGAGCCAACGGTGTGCACTGTGCTCCTGCTGGATTCAGCTACCTCAGATATTCCACCTTGGGAAAAGCAAAGGCTTTCCTCTGAATATCACTGCTTTAGACACTCAGAACTGAAATCCAGCGGTCGACTCCACTTTTCGCATTTCAAGCCATAAACCTCACACAGCCAAACAGCCAGTTCTGCTGTGCTTGGTCAAGAACAGGAGTTTGCAAGTTCTTTTCCTGGAAGAGCCCAAGAACTATTTGCATCCACTTTCGCAGAATAATTATCAGTCAAGTACAGAAGGACAACAAGAGCAATAATCATATATATTCAATAGATTTAAAGGTAGTTTCCAGCTAGGACATAGTGTCCTCAGCACAAGACATGGACCTGTTGGAGCAGGCCAGAAGAGGCTATGAAGATGATCCAACAGCTGGAACTCCTCTGCTGGGAGGAGGGGGGAGAGAGTTGGTGTTGTTGAGCCTGGAGCAGAGAAGGCTGCGGGGAGACCTTAGTGCAGCCTGTCAGTGCTGAAAGGGGCTACAGGAAAGCTGGGGAGGGGCTGTTCAGCATGGCTGTGGGGACAGGACAAGGGGTGATGGGTTCAACTGAAAGAGGGGAGATTTCGAGTAGATATTAGGAAGAAACTCTTCCCCGTGAGAGTGGTGAGACATGGGCACAGAGCAGCTGTGGACAGCCCTGGCAGTGTTCAAGGCAACTGGAAGAGGGAGATTCAGACCAGAGAGAAGGGAGAAATGTTTGACACTGAGTGAAGGTGATAAGACACCAGCCCAGGTTGGCCAGAGAGGTGGGAGAAGCCCCATCCCTGGCCCCATTGCAGGTCAGGTTGGCCCTTGGGGCTCTGAGCAACCTGCTCTAGTTGCAGATGTCCCTGCTCCCTGCAGGGGGTTAGAACTACATGAGCTTTGAAGGTCCCTTCCCACCCAAACCAGTCTATCATTCTACAGGCATCACCCTAAAATCAGGTCTGGTTCTTTGAGATCCCAGTGCTCCGCAGTAATACAGCATTAAAGAACTCAAGAGATAATTAAGCTCTCTATCTACCCAAAAAACTAGTCATGATACAGGCATTAAGTTAAGAGTCCACTTCGTCTGATTTTCCACTTGTGGATTTTCAGTTTGCTCTAACAAACAACAGACGCTAATTTCCAGGAAAGGCATGAAGTTTTAATTAACCTGAGCTCAAGTGATCAGCCTGAGCTTTAAACTACTGGAAAGCTTGCTTCCTTCTGAGTACTGCAGCCTTGCAGATTCACTGCATCACTCAGAAAATACCCAAATCCCCAACAGTGGGTGCAAAAGGAAACTCAGCTACTTACAGAGCCTCCACCTCCATTTTGACCTTTACACTCTGCACAAAAACACGGACTCACGTTGCCTCTGAAGGTTAGATAACCTCACAGCTGGTGAATATTGGTAGGGATAAAGCAATCAGAGGATTCAGGAGAGACTAGGAAGAACTTTGTGCAAGTGTTCTCTGTCCCCTGATCCACACAGTGTTCCAGAAAAAAAGGGTTTAAACAGCATCCTACCCTCACACATTAATCAAGGCAAGCTTCTGGTCACGTCTCAGTTACCAATTTCAGCGAACCACCTACTTCACAAAACAGCTCTCCTTTTCCAGACAAAAGGAGAACACACACATTGATAAACCAGCAGTCTTTAGGGAAATATTTGCCCATATTCTTCCTCTCTTTCTGCTGAGGTTAAACTTCAAAGTTAGGGGGTTACTTATACTGTTTTGAATCATGAGGGCCCAAAGAGCAGTCGTGAAATATTCTTTCCTTCCTACCACAGTACTTTGATTCCACCGACAAGAGCACTTGCAGTGCTGTAGCCACAGAGCAACACCCTCTGAAGGCTGCTATCAAGTCACATTCTGCAAAGCTGTCTCCCACAAAATTAAAAATTTAAGCCATGCTGATTAAATAAAGCAGCTCTGCACACAGCTGGATGCTCGCTAGAATTTTAAGCTTTTCCTCTGGCTCAGAGTAGAGAGATTCCCTGGCAAGGCTCACTGTTTCTGTCCTAAGAACATCTACCCATCATGCAACAGGCAGGCATGGGGACAGGGTTTATGTTGGCCCAGGAGAAGACAACGGGAAGGGTAGGGTTGCCTACAGGCTGCAGCGTTGGACTGCTGAGGCTCTGCTGCTGACAGCTAATTGGCAAGAGGGGTCCAGAACTTACCTCCCCATGCTTTGGTTAGAAGACCTCCTTTATTAAGCCAAATATGGGTTGGCACAGGTAGACTATTGGCTGCTCTGGGTCATCTACATGGGATTGAGAGAAGTGTTCTCCAATCCCAGCCCCACCATCGGTAGCTTAAGCAGCAGAAGAGCTGGGGAAGAGTTGGGTGATGCTTCTTGGCTCTGAACCAGTCACTGGGAGCCCATCAGATACGGGTTTGCAGCTGTTTGGAGTAGCAGCCACCCGCTATGGAGATGCCAATCCATTATGTAAGCTTTCAGAGTGCTTCAAGACCACAGACAAAAGTTTTTGTGAAAAAAAAAAAAAAGGTAGAAAGTGTCTAGCAGGTGAGTCACCAAGACCAGATCTGCATCCTGTAAGCAACAGATCCCTCCACTACGGGCTGGCCATAACATCAGTCACATGCTCCCAACCCTACATCGAGTCAGTCTTTTGTCACAAAGAACCAGACTGAAACAAAAGTTTTCCTGCCACTTCAGTAATAATTCATAACAGAACTGAAAGAACTGATCTGCTACAAAAAAAAACCCCAGCACAACCCAAAACACCCAGGCACTTTTGAATTAATTCCAGTATTGTATTTCACAGCCAGATTTCTAGGAAATGTTGTGAATAATCCAAGTAATTCAGTAGAGCTTTATTTTTATTTTTTTGTTTTTACAAAACACAGCAGCACGTGGAATTTCAGATCTGTACCAAAACCGACAGAGCGCAGGAGCGTTCCTTTTACTACAGGCCTCCTCATAGCTCTCAGAAATGAAAACCTGCAAGAGACCTGCAAGCCAGCCCCTTGGGCTCTCCATCAGTAGCACATCTCCTGCTGGTAAACCGGGCATCTCATCCAGGGAAACCCATTGCGAAAGGATTTGTTATATCAAGATATTTAGATTAATCTCCTAGTTAAGCAAACAATTCCAAGACAGATAGAGACAAATTTAAAAAAGAAGAAAACCCCACAGCACACATACCAAACCGAACTGCAAACTGGAAAACAAAAACAAGCAGATAAAATCTATCCAAACACCCTAAGCCAGACTGGGGCCTTGGGGCCCTTCAATACAACTGCAATTTATTGTGCCAGCAAAACCAATTAATAAGTCAGAGGAGACCAAGCAGTGAGGGATTTGCTCCGGAAGACAAAAGTTTATGCTGAAGTATCTGTTGATCCAGCTTTAAAACAATGCATCAATCCAGGCACCACCAGCACTATACTGGGACTCCTTTCAAATTTGTGAGAGGGGCTAGAAAGCCTCCGGTTTTGTGTCTTAGCAGGGAAAGTTCTTGGGTCAATTAAAAAGCTTATCATCCACTGGCAGAATTTAATCACTTGCATCTTATACCGATGCCTTTAGAGCTAATCCACTTGCAGCAGGCACTGGATACTCCCCCCACCACCCAGGACGACAGCCAGGGGACAATGTGGGGCCTGATGAGTTGTTATTCCAAACATTGATTGCCAAAGCTGCGTTTCATCAAGTCTCCAATTATCCTTAGCTTTGGATTGGGTCTACACAATCATCTCATTAGTCACTTAAATTTGCCAGGAAGAAATCTCATTTGACTAAACAACGTTGCTGAAGATTCAAGTGACTTAAACACACCCAGGGCAGGTGGCAGACACCAAATGTTACTGGGCCATACCAGATTTTGTTCATTTCCCTGTGCTAGAGGCTTATTCCACAGATGCAAAAGAATGAGTAAAAATCATGTATTTCCATCAGTGAGATGTGTCAGAGGACAACTGTTACGACTGACAATATACATGGGTTGAAAACAGAACAGAGCCAACAGCCGCCACCACACTCACTTATCAGAAACTTCTAACAGGGCAGGCACAAACTTATTTTTCCTCTTAATGTTGCCTCTACTAAAGGGATTGTTTTCTCCAGCCATTTACCGTCTGCAAATGCACTAAAGGCCACAGAAGTTCTTCCAGCAACAGAGGAAAACCAGAGTATGCTGGGAACTGGGATTTGTAGCTAAAGACATGGGCTCCTCTGGGTAACTTTCCAGATTTTTTTGCCAGTTATCACACAGGTTGGCACCATAACAACCCTCCAAGCTTCCAGAATAGTCATATTTTCACATCCATTTCCTAGATAATTTTTCCTGGGCTTTCCTCAGCCTCTCGCCAATTAATGGAGCTACAAATTATTAAATAGTAAGTTGTTATGAACAGCAAATATCCAGGAGATTATCTACAAAGTGCTGCTTTGGTGTTGCAGTCTCAAAGTCTCAATTTTCACGTTTTGACATTGCTGCAGCTGCTATTGAGAACACAACGAGGGTAAGAAAAAAAGTTAGCCGGCCACAGCCAGCCACAGTCTCTTAGCAGAGCCTCAGATATGGTTAGAAACAAAAACATCCTAATTACTAAGGATGCAGAAAACCATATGTATGTGTGAGATCTCAGGAGGAGATAAGGAAAAAGCTTGTCTGTGCAAAGAGCAATAGTATCAAAAGATGTTTCTCTACTTGGGCGGGGGGGAGGGGGGGGCGGAAATTTAAGTGCTAAGGGAACTGAAGGAAAAGGTTTAGTTTTTTCTTTGCCTTCCGGGATTGGTTTGGGTTTTTTGTTTTCAAGGTGTGGCAAGAGCATCTCTTGGTCTCCATAATGAACTGGCAGATCCGAAAAAGCACTGCCAAGAAACAGCTTAATGATTACATAGCTCCATTTCAAAACAAGCGGTTTTGAAACCAAGTGAAAAGGTAACTTCTTCCTCTGCAGTTCCCTCCAGCCCCTATTACTTATTTGGGTAAATCTGCAAGAATCTGAAAGCAAGAAAATTCTTCACAGAGAGAGCCAAAGCACTGCCTCGCAGAGGGATGCGAATATTCACACTGGCAGCCTCCGAGATGCGCTGTCCGTATACTCTGTGCAGAAACACACAAGCCCTCAACTAAGTCAGGCAGTAGGAGGTGACTCATCACTCAACAGCAACTGAACTTTTAAAAAAGGTCAGTTTGTAATGAGGAGCAAGAATAAGAGCAGATTTGAGCGTGAAATAACCAAGAAATCCACTGTATTTTCAATCACAATTAATACCACACTCAGGCTGGAGAGGAACTTGGCAGGAACCTTCCTTCCCTCCTTCACCCCAACCACCTGGAAAGGAGCATACACAATTTCATGAAGTCCTTAGTGGCAGCTCAAAGGTATTGTCATCACCTCAAGACAAAAGAAGCAGCTGAGAAATAAATAGGGTGGAAATAAATGCTCACTGCCATGGCATCAAGTCGCATACATCATAGAGGAGCTTTGCACAGGGAATGCCGCAGCTACAAATATGTGCTCTAAAAACATCCAGAGAGCTGCTTTTCTGTTGTTGTGGTTTATTTGGACTGATTGAGGAAGACAAGACATTGAGTCCTGGAAGAGGGTGTATGTAGGGCTTTTCCACCTAAGATGCCAGGCCGACAGCCACGCTCGTGTTCTCCGGGGCAGGTGGGTTTAGGATGAAGTAGGTGACTCCAGAAGACAGCTGCCTTTGTCCTTCCTCCAAACCATACAACAGCATTTCTCCCTGAGCTCTTACACTGCTCTCAGCAAGAAGCTGGAAGCTTAGGCATCCCTCCAGATCCCAGCCTGGGACACTCTCTTACATTCCCAATCCTCTCCTTCCCAGATGTTAACCTAAGATTTGGTCCCCTAGAATAAGAAGGATGACCCTTGTAACAGCTACAAGCATCTACAGGCCTAAATGACGGCAGCATTTTAGTCTTCTGCTCTCACCATTTGGAAGCCCTGAATACCCCAAGCACAGCACCTTCTCAAGAGCAAGAAGCCTCAGGCACTCTGCACTAAAAGATGTATCTACCAGAGCCATGCAACATTGCCTGATGCGCTTGGCAAGTTGCCTCCAAAGACATCTGACACCTACACATGGGTCTCCACTCCAGAAAAAGACAAGCAAATACACCTGCCAGCCTGTATTACAGACAAACATCGTGAGAGAACTTGAAAAACAAGGAGCCAGCCAGAATAGTCAGTGATGACAATGCAAAGATGATTATTTACTGCTTTGAATATCTAGAACATCTACAGGATTTAAAAACGCAGAGTCTGCTTCCAGTACAAGATTACACAACCACCACGCGAGACTGTCTCCGTGCTCCTTAAGCTAAATGGGGTTTGTATCACCTGCTTCAGGTTCTCAGCTAACCCGGTAGCGCAGCTCCCCCTCCAATAAGGCAATACGATGTGCAAAGAAGTTAAATAATACTTGCCACTCTCTTCAAAGAAGTATCCATTCCTTGACATCGCTGCTGGGGGAGACTCTAAAAAGACAGAAAGGAAACATGAGAATCATCAAGCTGCTGAATGTCTTTGCCTTACTGCTAAGCTCACTGTTAAGCCTGGTTTACAAAAGCCAGCCCCAAAATACTGCAGGCATCAGTTGTTCCTGAATGTGGTAGCTTTAGACTTTTGTTTATTTAGCATTTACCACTACACCCTATACAGTCACAGCCACTGCTTAAAAAAGTTCAGCAGCATCAGACATCCTGGGCTGGGACCACAAAACAGCAAGACTAAAGATCAGGACAAGCCCGATCATCAGTGACCTACCAAACCTGAACAAGTATAAGCAAAAGTAATACAAGCTAAGCATCTACACGGCTTTTACAAAAATTACAAAGCATAATGAAGCCCAGGTTGTAGCTTATGCTCAAATAAAAAGAATTTCAATTTAGTTTAATTAGGTTAATTTCATTTAAATAGTTTAATTTAGAAAAACAACTCAATTTAGATGAGAATGGGATTCCACATCCTATTCTGCTGCTCCTAATCATTAGGATATCCCAGAACAGTGCTTGGCACTTTAAGATAAGCACCAGAGCGCTGTAGCCTTCCTTGGCCTGCTTCCTGAGCTGGGGTCCTGCAGCAAACACCATCTGCACCAACGGGGTCGGACGAGAAAGCCACAAATGGGAAATGACGCTGACCAAGAGCGAACCCACAAACACAGCAGTGCCAGGACCCCATGATTCATTCTGAAACACGCTGTATTTGTTAGCGAGTCAGTTCTGCAGTTACACGCTGGTGAACTGGGTATTTGCCATACAGAGAGACGTTCGACCAGCACAGGAGCACCTGCTTTCAGGTGTGATCCAAGTCTGGTACCCAAACCCAGCCTGGCTGTTTTTAATACTTTGACAGCTCAGACTGCACGGGCTGGAAGCACCAGCTTTTCTGTACAGGAGCATGCCCCATTTCACGGTGAGCTAACAGAGCTCTTTATTTCCAGCCCTGAGCAAGAGTCACCCAAACAGCCGACTTTGAAAGCTGCTACTAGGTGCTGCCCTCTTTACAGGCTCCTTCCCAGCCAAAACGCAATCAGAAAGAGGAATAAATTTGTTCTGTCTCTCCCCACTTCATTAGGCTAATCAAACATTACCTACGCAAGGCTGGGATGAATTTGGGCCAACAAGGAAAGAGGGTTTGCCTGCTTATTGTTCTGCAGATTAGGCTTCCTGCTTTTCGTTTGAGGTATGAGACTGTTTCCCAAAGACCCTTTTCTCTCCCCATAATTTTTGGCTTACG
>NW_010417391.1:12272-16848 GCF_000710305.1 Buceros rhinoceros silvestris | reverse complement strand
CCCCCCCCCCTCCCCCCCTTCACAGTGTGCACGTTTTCATTATAATCATAATTCAATCATTCAATCGTAATTCATCCTGGTCCACCGGAAGCCTTTGAGCACCAGACGGATACAAGTCACGCCACTGACGGCAGCACCTTCCAGCCCTAATGCCTGTCACAGTCCAGCATGGCTCAGCCCTTTCAATGCATGGGACAACTGACTGCACAGGTTTCTGGAAGAATGTCCTGAAGACAATTAAAAAAAAATCCAAAAACAAAAACCACCACACAAACCCAAGAGTAATGCAAGTATCTGGTCCAAGAGAGAAACACAATGTTCCAAGTTCATCCCAGAACAATGGGCTGGAGGAACAAACGTGGCCAAGGGGCACCCATTACACGAGTCAATTGTTTCCCTCCACCTGGAAGGGAAGGAGAAGATCCATCCAGACTGATTAGCATGCTAATGATCAAAGGAAAGTTTTTGAAAGAGGCTCTTATTGTGTAATGATTGCATTTACGTATTTCAGAGAAACAAAACAAAATACGCCTAGGCAGATGGATTACCCAAGAACCTGACATTCCCACCAGGAAGGATGGTGCATCAATTTCTCGTTTCCATTGTGGCTTCTGAGGGAGCCTGACGCAACACATTCAATCTTCACTAAGCAAAACGAGACACTTTTTAACTAAATGCACCTGTTTGATGATCTTTAAGGTCCCTTCCAACCCAAACCATTCTATGATTGTATGGGTTGAGCATATCCAGTGAGCAAAAATTCAGAGCTAGTTGCTTTCTTCACTACCAACCGGGGCATTGTCTGGGTCAACATCGCATCTTTACAGGAGGCTCCGGTTTGGTCGCTGCTTGGACTAGGCATGAAAAGGGCAAGACTGGGGTATTATGGCAGGCAGTGCCACTTCATTAGGTGGCACTTGTTCCTCTGAGTCACTAATGAGCGATAGTCCCCTAGGCAACATGCTCAGGCAATTATGTTGGAGGTGCTGTTTTTTCAGATGAGTCATAACACAGAGGTCTTAACCTTGTAATTAAAGATGCAATGGCACGTTTGGGAAAAAAAAAAAAAAGTCAGGCATTCACCCTACTATGTCCTGGCTAAAGTCCAGCCCTGGTAATTTGTCTTCTCCCTACATAATGCTGTTCCATAGCACCAACAGGACTCAGACATCAAAGCCGTCTTGTTGGAGCCTTTTGAAAAGTTGTTACAACCCCCACGGAAGGGGCTACGCACATTAACATCGGAACGGTGTGTGGTGTGCCCAGGAGGTAAGAGGTGATGGAGTGTTTACACAAGTCCAGACACACACATGGAGCCGTGGGACTAGTTTAAAGGTCACCAGATTAGAAGTGGAGGTAAGAAGGGGGAATTTGGGGCTACCTCATCTGAGTCTGAGAAGCTAATGAAAGGGGCATCCACCTAAGCCCAAAGGAGACAGTCTGGGGGAGAGTGCAACTAGTATCTTTCCTCCTTACACATCAGCCCCCTTCTCCCCATATTTTTCCAGTTTAGCACAAGCAAGTGTAGCTTGCGTTGACAGAATGCTAGCTGAGGACAAGGCCAGCTAGACCGGGCTTCAGTGCATGCTCAGTAGCAGTCAGCAGGACTAACCTGTCTGCAGGCTCCACATGCCTCGCCTTTCACAAGGCTTACGGGAATTTAATATCCGCAGTCTTGACTCCTTAGTCATGTTTTGCTGAAGACGGGAGCAATGGCTTCGAGCTGTGCAGAACCAACAGGGAGGCAGAGTCCTCTTTGCTCTAGCAATAGGGTACATAGCCACGGCCTGACGCACACACACCAACCTGTGTTTCCTCTCCCCATCTCTCCTCTGCTCTCGAAATTAAAAGAGCTCGACCAAGGGGCAATTATAAAACACTGCAGTAATCGATGCAAGTGTTTAGCTTAGGGAAGCCTGGACAGGAATATGACTCTCTAAATACATTAAAGACCAGCATCACAACTCCCCAGGGATTGCCTGAAGTTGCAGAAGTGTTTCCATCAAGCATAAACCAGCCGCTGCACTAATCTTTGTAGGATGTAGAAAAAGACTCACATCGTCTCCACACCATTTCCCTCAGATCCACCAAACCCAATTTGCTAGTTCCTCTCCCTCAGATTTTCAGAGACTTCGGCAATCCAAAAAAATCCAAGCAAAGCAATTTCAGCACAACATAAGGGCAGGCTGCTAGAGGCAAAGCTGGAAAGCATTACCCCAAGGAGCTAAGATACAGATACAGCAATTCACTCTCGTGCCTCTAGTTCCTCTCACTGAGAGGCCCATGTCCTCACCCTCCAGACACTGCTTTTCATCCTCCAACACCTACAAGGACAAGCAGGTTCTCCCTGTCCGAAGGCAGAACAAGATGTCATCTTCCATTACCTGCCAAAAAACGTTTGACAATTTAAGCAGTGCTCTTCATTTTTAAGAGTTAATTTACTCCAGCAAATAAGTTTCTACTGCCACCCCACTTGATTCCCTACAGGGATGTCCATTAGATGAGACTAAATTGGACGGGCATTAAAAGCGTCACCACTTAGTTGCTTTTTCAAAGGAAAGCCTCTGACTAGTTTGTCATCCCTTTATGAGCACTGAATTCAAAGGTGAAAGTGAAGACTGAAGCACTGAAGTGCTGCAAAGTGGAAAACAAAGCCTATTTCTCTAGTCTCAGGAATACAGCTCAAGATTTCAGAAGCCACTGCCCTTTGACTTGAAGCAATTGCAGTGACTCCAAGAACCACCGAGGGGGGAAGTACGTGAGGTTTAGTACTTAACTGGTAGGACAGACAAGTTCGCTGTAGTTTAAGGTGCTTGGTCTGAGGACTAGGACAAATCAGATGATCTGCAGTGGGAAGCATCAGGCAAGTGGGTGTACTTCCCGATTTCTTACATTTTTACCATTTTTATGTTTACATCTAACAACAAAAACAGACGATGCCATCCTCCATTATTAAATTCCTGGGGGAAATGTGTCTCAGATCTAATAACCCATTTTTAGCTCTCTTGTTTTAAGGTTAGTAATAAGTTCGCTTGAGCCTTGCAATATTAGCGGATTACAAATAAAAACACATTCTCCGGATACTTCAGTAACTCAATTATGATGTTCTGCTGCTGGCGTCTTCCAAGTAAACAATCCTCTGCAGCACAAGCCTTATACTGAAGCAAAACACAGCTCTCTAACAAGCTTTCTACAAGTGGTAGTACAGACTTTTCCTTTTATGACTTCATTCCAGTAACCCCCTCCAGGTTCTAGTGTCTTCATGTTTAATTGGAGTTAACTTTGAGACAACACCATTTTGAAAGTGTTACTGGAAAGGTCCTTTTTCCATTTACGGGCCCTTTAGTATTGGCTGCTCTTGGCTTGTCTCTGAACACTGGCAGCCTGCAATCTGGAGCACTTGGTTACCCCATAAGCACTGATCAGAAAACATTAGGTACCTTCATCATCTTTTACTTGGGGTGTGCTCCAACACCCCAGCTTCCACCACCACCTTCATCACTGTTTTGCCAGAGCTCTGAGGACATTTCTGAAACTAGCCAGCACATGCAACATCTTGCCTTAAAGTTGGAAGCACTTGGGCCTCTGAGCAAGAAGCTCAGCTGAAAAAGCCTTTAGACTTCCCCAGTCTCCTCCCAGGAGGAATTACCAATTCTCAGCATGACAAATCGAACCGCCCAGTATCTGGAAAGACATCTGCTTTCCAGAAGACATGTAGGGCTTTCACCTTGAAGCCAGGTTTTGGCCACTTCAAGCTGACTTTCAGGAGTTTGACAGTCAATGCCAACAGTGTCTGTCACTACCATTAAGCAGCTGGGCACCCATCTGCACAATGGGGAACATTGCAATTAGTTGCCCTACCTCAAAGAGATACAGGGCTAAGTCCAGCTTGAACAAACACATTGTCCCATCTAAGACTTAGATGTGGGGTAAGATGATGAAGCTATTGCTACAGAAGGCTTCACCAGACCTATTGTTCAATATTAAACCCTGAGCTCACCTCTTATTCTTTCCCTCCACCCCACCACGAATTATAACACCACAGGACAAGGGAATCCACAGCTGCAGAAGTAACCAGGGAGCTGAACCCAGATTTATCAATTTGGGGCAGGTGGAGAGACCCTATTTATTTGCTGCAGATACCTAATAACCAAATGATGCTGCTCCTATCACAGTTGGCAGAAACCCATCTTAAGAGAAAAACCACATGCACAAGAAGTAACATCCCAAGGGAAAGCTGTAGGAGAGGACTTTTTCTAATTATCTGGAGCATTGACTGAAAGGAGCCTGTAGTTGAGAGAAATTCTCTGTATGCAGCAAGAGCTCAACAGCAGGAGGATGAGGAAGCCTCAAACCCATTTTGTAACAACTGCATCACCACAATATGGAAAGAGAGTGAACAGGTAGCAAATCTGATCACACTGACAAGCTGATCGGTTCCACATGTATTGATACTGCAGGATTCTCTTGCAGAGCATCACTTGTGCTCTGAGATTTTGACAGTTTTCAGGGAAGAACCAAGCAGCGAGGTCTCCTGGTGGAGACACCTGCTGCAAATTATTTAAAATCACCCAAG
>NW_010417391.1:6551-12131 GCF_000710305.1 Buceros rhinoceros silvestris | reverse complement strand
AAGTGGACAGCAGCACGTAAAACGCTATTTGGCCTGAAGTTACCACTTCCCATTCCTATCTACACCTTAAGCAGCTGATCGCTTCCCCCAGCCCTGCACACTAACTGGAAAACAGTGAAAGCACAGCTCATACTGGCACAGAGATGAAAACCATGCCCCTGTGCTGCTCATCTGGGCAATAACAGCCGACATATAGGACAAGAGCTTGAGATTTTACTTGTTTTTCTCTATACCTAGAGAGGTGTGAAAAAAAACCCACACCACACAATTCAGGGTTTCAAAACAGATCACCATAATTCAAGGAAGTGTAAGATGAGCAAGGCAAGCTTGTGAATACTTGGGCAGCAAAATGCCTGGTAAATGGAGGGTGTACGAGCACTGCTGCCTGTGGCAAGCCCAAACATAAATCTTTCCTCAGAAAGCAACAGTTTGCATCAATAAAGGCGAAGGAAAGCATTATAGAAACAACTCAAGAGGGGCAGAAAGACCTTCTGTAGAGTCATGAAATGGAAAGTATCAGCACTGCTATGTTCCAGAGAGTTTTACCTTGAAGGGCTGAGTCAAGATCAGCTAAAGGACTCTCCTCCATGGCAGCTTTACAGCCTCACTCTCCTTGCAAGTGCCACACGTGCTTTCTCAGTGCAGAAGCAAATCCATCCATGTTTCATCCCCAGCAGAGGCTGAGGGGGGTTAACCCTTCTTTCACAAGCCACAGCAGAGCCCCAGCCCCCCAACATACTCTTTATTTATCTCAGCAGCAGAGCAGTGGGGAAGAGCTAAGCACAGCTCATGACAAGCTACCCAGCTCCACAAGAGGACCAGCTGTGCTGCTCCTCCCTGCCAATTATATCCACATCACATTCCCCTAAACATCTTCCCAATACTGCTTTCTACAACACTACTTGAAGAGCAAAGAATTAGTAGTGGACCCGTCATCACGGTGCAAGCCTAAGGGCACACTCTAGCCCAGGCTCACCGGCAGCGCAGACTCCTCTGCGTACATCCCTGACCTGCACTACCATCCCTCACTCCTCTTCTTGGCTTCTCCTCTTCACGCAGCTGTCAAGCCTTTGAAGAAAACACTGAAGGATGGGCAAGGGACTCATCCCCACGTGGCATGCCCAGGGGTTTAACGCTTGCTGGTACTGCTGCCTGCGTTTGCACCGCATTTACCTAAATGGGTTGATTAAAACATCGTCTGTGTGCAAACACCTACACAAAATCACCTCTGGAGGTCTTGAAATCACTCCAGAAGACAGCCGTGACCCAGGAAGATTTAACTCCAAACCACTTCACCTTGGCAAGCTTTAGATGATGATAAAGTGTTGGCCAGTGTAGACACCAAGAAGGAAGGTGCTTCTAAGTAGCCCAATCCAAGGGCAAATTTCTGATTTAGTTGAGAGGCTCAGACCTGCAGGGACACAAGTTTTGCCCTCTCCATGTAGACATGGCCAAGTCATCTAACAGTCTCCACAGGAGAGGATGTTTCTGTTACTAAAGAACACTTTTAAGGAGTTGTGTGTTTACACACTCTTCTTGGCACAGAATTGCAGAGATGTGTCACTTGTCTCCCCTGTCCCCCTACTAGAAGTAAGCTAAAGGATTCTCACCACCTCTCTGCTTTCTGTAAGAGTTTCATTTCCTCAACATCCCTGTTTTTAGGACTAAAAGGTCCAGATTACCAAAACCAAACATCTCTAACGCCCCCAGAGAAGTGTCCCATTTCTCCGATTTCTGGAGCCCTCTGATATTTCCTAGGCTATCCCATGATGCACCAATCACTTGGACATAAAGCTTTGCTCCATGGTTCTGACCTCTGTCACAGGTGTGACCACCCCACTATGCCAGTCCCAACCTGGGCAGAAAACACAACTTTGCAGCCTCATGGCTCAGCAGGCTCTAAAGTATCAAATTAGGGATACTACACAAGGAGCTGGATATTCTTCTGGTGAAGGAAATGGTACAAGGAGGTCTTAAATCATGCCACCACCACTCTGGTAAATGAAACCCCAGAACTAATTTTCACAGTCACTGGCTGTGAAAATAGAAAGCATCATATTGAGAGGATAAAGCAGGAAGCATCCTCCCGCCTGCTCACTCCCAGCAAACACACACCCACACACAAGCTCAGGGATCAGACGTATCTACTTCCAAAGCCTTTTCCTCACTGCACTGAACAACTCCCCTCTTCATCCCCCTCCCCACCTTCCTCCAGAACACCCATCACAAGAAAACCATCTCATAAGACATTGCTACCAGAGACCTCCCCCCGCAAAAAAAAAAAAACCCACCCAACCGACATGACAGGCTGGTGTCAGGCACGCCCGGGTTCACCAGCAGCACCAGGCGGTCTAGGTTGACTCATCACAATTTAAGCCCACCCAAGCAATCAATACCCGAGGGTGCCTCCCAGAGGTGAGCTGCAAGAGGAAGCGACCCTGTAAATGGAGAGCAGTGCAGCTGCTTTGCTAACAGGATCGCTTTTCCTCCTCCACTGAGTTCCTTGGCCAGTGTTTCGTAGGTGAGCGGGACAAGCTGAGAAGGAGAACGACGACACTTAGGGATTTGGCTCATGGACAGAGAATTTGGGCTATATGTCTTTTTTCTTCCAGGTTGAAGGGGGAGGTTTCATTTTGTTGGACCCTCTAAAAAGGTGATTTAAGACTTGCAACGATTTCTTGCATAAGTGCTACATGGAGAGGAGTGAAAGCAAATACCTCCAGAGATCCCACAAGCTGGCAAAGGGCCAAGAACAGACCAGTTGAGGCTTTTCAGTAGACTTTTCCTGAAACATTTAAATAATTTAGAAAGCCTTAACTCTTACTGACAGCTTTTCAGACAGCTCTTTCACCTGCAGAGCCCTATTGAAAACCTCATAACTCTTAATCAAGAAAATAAAAAAGATATTGCAATGGCCCTAAATCTTGGTCAAGGTTGAATGTGGATTCAAAGAGGTGCCCAAGAAATTTTTCTTTGCTGAAATGCTTCATTTGTACAGGCAGGTCTTGCAGAGGCCACCACCTGCCACTTACCTGCAGTGGTACTGTGTAAAACATGCCAGTGTGGTTAAGAGATACACTATTGACCTTTCTCTTGCTAGGGGCTATATGGAGGATGGGATCTTTCCCTGCAGTGGTTCAGCTGTGTTAAATACTGTTAAAATTAACCAGCAAGGTGTAAACTAGTACCTATAAGACCTCTTCTTTGGGGTTAAGTGGAAGAGATGCTCCAGCACCACCAGTTTCACACTTTAGCATCCCCTCCAGGTACCGAGACAATGTTTGGGAACAAAACGCATTTCTAGTAAGTTTTTATCCCCTATATTATTGCCACCAGAAATGAAAACAGCAGCAGTGGCTGGGCCAAGCTTTTGCAGCAAAGTTATTTCCACACCTCTTCCCACCACCCCACTCCCCAAAAGACATCTGGAGGGAACAGGAGAGCAGCTCTAATTCACACAAACCCAGAAGTTAAGTCAAAACCAAGATCTGTACCAGAAACATCAAATGACACTGAAGTAGAGCAGTGAACCCAGCCACCAAACACATTTCAATTGCTGTTCCAGGCAAGACAGAAAGAAAAACCCCTCCTGCTATTAAAAGTGAACACAGCCCAAAGGATACCCAAACAGCAGCCCAGCTGCCCTTCATTGCCTCAAGCACTCCTCCAGAAACAGGAATTTCAGATCACAACAGGCTTGGCAGGATAACACAAGTCACCCCATAGAGTTTTCCATGTCTAGGAGCCACAGAACAGCAGCTGTGACACCACCACCACTGGCAAGGGCAAAACCAGCAGCACCAGATCCAATCCCACTGTCCATCACCAACCCAAAATAAAAATGCCCCCCCCCGTCCAGTGGTGAAATAATTGCATGATAGTGTTATTCATTAGGACATTGTTTATGGTTCATCTACACAGCGTCCATGGCTACAGCAACAGGGCTGATGCCTGCTGGCGTTTTAGACTGGTTACATACACGCATTTTGTTTTCACCCAGCACTGCACTTTCCCCACGTGAAACGTCAGTATGTAAAGCCTTGCAGGCAGCACGTTAGGGTGTTTTAACATTAATTAGAGGAAAACCAGAACAGGTAAGATCATCTGTGCTCATCTCCCCATGAAAGTACACTCAGACCCTGAAAGGCAGCACTCTGGTTAATGTAAATTGAATTTGAAAGGTACTCTCCATCCTTAAACACAACAGCACAGAGACATCCAGCACAGGCAATAGATACCATTACTAAGCAGCAAAGCCCATTGAAAATACATCAAGTACTGCCTTACTTTAGTCAATTAAATAATTTAAGAGCTGGCAGAGCTGGTTTTCTAGATTTCCTGTCCAAAGGCATCACCCAGCAACAGGAGCACTTCAGTTTGCTTTTTTTTTTTTTAAGACCACAACTTACCTGCACTACTTCTTTAATAGATATGCTGTTCAAACAGCCTCCGCTCCCCTCCTGGCTGCTCCCCCCGAGCCACCACACTTGTTCCCAAATGCCACTTGCTCAGGTGGCCGAGGCAGCAATGGCTCGTGCTTTTTCAATGGCTCCAATATTAATCCAGCCAGAGCATCTTTCTCCCTCACTTCCAATTGGTGAGAGGCAGATGGGTGGAGTGAGAGTGTGACCCATTAGCTCCCAGGATGAGAAACCTCCAACCCAGCTCTCCCAACCCGAGCTGCAGTGCTGGCCAGCCGCTAACTTCACGCCCGTGAAGCACCGCTCCGCATGCCACCGCAGCCCTGGCCAAGGCTAGCCTTTGCCTCGGCTCCTCCAGCCACCCAGATCCCGCTGCCTCTCAGAGCAATTTGCCTCTAGTAGCAAGGAGGGGGGAAAAAATAGAATAATTAAAGTGACCCTGCGCTTCAGCACCACTGAGTTCTGCTGGATGCTGTATGGAGAAAGTCTGGGTGCCTCCTTAAAAATAAAAAAAAAGCTTTGTGACAGCCAGGCTCAACTGAAGAGATACTGTACCTTACAGACAGAAGTACAGGGAAAACAAGAGGATGTGAAGATGCAGGAAGAAGAGAGGGAAGGAAAGAAAAACAACCTGCTGCTAAGAGGTAGAAATAGCAAATTTCTTAAAGATAGAGCTGCTGTACTCTGCAAGCATGGTCGTGGGGCTGGGCTCCGATGTTTTCTCCTCACCACCCGGCATGACAATTCAGCTGCACGGGCAGCAGCAGCAGCGCAGGGGTTAACGCATGCATTCAGTGAGAAGCCTGCATAAGGGAATGAGAAACAGGGCAAGAAGTCTGCGTTCTAGCAGCAAGTTACAGGAGATAGAGCTGAAGAGACCTCACCTCATCCGAGGAGACTTACATCCCAGCCTGCCTGCCCAGCGCTCAGCTGTGCAGTGCCTAAAAAGCTGCACGGGCAGCAGCAGCAGCGCAGGGGTTAACGCATGCATTCAGTGAGAAGCCTGCATAAGGGAATGAGAAACAGGGCAAGAAGTCTGCGTTCTAGCAGCAAGTTACAGGAGATAGAGCTGAAGAGACCTCACCTCATCCGAGGAGACTTACATCCCAGCCTGCCTGCCCAGCGCTCAGCTGTGCAGTGCCTAAAAAGCTTTGGAGGG
>NW_010417391.1:6065-6407 GCF_000710305.1 Buceros rhinoceros silvestris | reverse complement strand
GCTTCACTTTCCTTACAATTCAAGATTTTCATAACAATAAGCCAAGTCTTCCCCAGCTGGATATTTAAAGCCCAGAGGAACGGTTTAGGCTGGCCAAAACAAAGAGAGGGAAAAAAACCCACCCAAAACACCAACTCCCCAAAGAAAAAAAAATCAAGTCAGTGTTAAAAAAAAGCAGAACCCTAAAAAAACCCCAACAAGCCAGAAATAAAGAGTGAGTTATCCAAATGCTGGCAAGACTGGGGTGCTCCCCTACAGCAAGTCTGACAATTCCTGTGACTTCAGTAACAATGTCCCGGTGATCGTGTTTACCAGGAGGCAGAGAACGTTTCCCAGCGCGAA
>NW_010417391.1:4806-5947 GCF_000710305.1 Buceros rhinoceros silvestris | reverse complement strand
AGCAAGGCGAGGCAGGGCAGGGCTTGGGAATAGGCATCGCTCTGAGCAGAGGGATTCAGTCAGAGCTGCATACCCCCGTTCGCAGTCCCTGCTACAGACTTGTTTCCGCTGCATGAAACCACAGGCAATGCATGTTTTTAAACACCTCCTACGCATTTTCTCTGCTGAGACTGCTCATCCAGTCTCCTCCATTTTTTTTCTTTTTGCATGCCACCTGACGAGCTTTTCCAGGTATGATGCATCATATCCAGACTGCTCATAAGACGGAAAGGAAGTATGTGATGGTTCATAAAGGATTTGAGGGTGGAGGAGACCCTTGGAGGTCTCTAGCCCCACTCCTCACTCCAGGCAGGACCACCTTAATCAGGCTGCTCAGCAAGCACCTCGTCTCATCAAGCCCGATACCTTCCCCAAAAAAGTTTTGCAGGAAGTCAAGACTCCTGTCTTGAGCACTTAGAGCAGAGCTCAGCTCTTTAACCCACAGGATTTACTGAGATCCCCCTTGTAGTTTCTTTACTGTAAAATTTTGAACCAAGCTGGGACTTAAGATACCTCCTTGTAGCGAGACAAATCTGCAGTAGGTCATACCTTTCCCTGTATCCATTTGATACCTTTTAACAACAGTTTAAAGGACAGAGTTGACAGCATCACAACCCTAAAGGTGAAGCAAGCCCGTCTAGCCTCCAGCAGGTATTTCAGGTTTCAAACACTGCTGGATTCATTTCAGCAAAGTGAAGAAGCTTGAGACAAAAGACTCACAGATCAAGCGTCTCAAGATTAGTGTCTATTTTTAATTTTTTTCCATGCTGACATTGTTTATCAGCTCTCCCTGGCCAGCCTGCCCAGGCACGAGGGTGTAGCAGGGACCACAGCTGCTCCTTGGTGGAGATGATAGCGGCCAAGCGAGCACCACCAGGAGATGTCCAAGAGGAGAATGCATCAACACAACCACACGAAAGCATCCACCAAGTCCTACCTTCGTGGCCTCCCTCTTCATCCACCACCTCCAAAGACCCCCCAAATCTCAGTGGTCTTTGCTGCTACCCCACACCACCCCTCTCCACTCCCCAACCCTTTCATCCCCAGTCACGCACCATCCACTGGCCCGGTCCACCTCTGCGTCACCAAACGTTGCGGGCAC
>NW_010417391.1:0-4737 GCF_000710305.1 Buceros rhinoceros silvestris | reverse complement strand
CCAGCCACCCCCCATCCACGGGCCCGGTCCCCCTCTGCGTCACCAAACGTTGCGGCCACGGGGCCAAGTCCTGCGAAGAGCCAGCGCTCGCCCCGAACTGGCCATAGGGCGAGCGGAGAAAGGTGAGTCGGGGGTAGCAAAAAGAAGCCGGCTCCATTAGGACGGAGAAGAGAGGAGAGCCAGGTACGAAGCAAACCGCGTCTCCCTTCACCTCCTTCAGCGGGTACTGTTGGGACATGCAGTCTCAGAGCCTTCTTCCCCAAGAAGTTCCTTTTTGGAGAGGAATTAGTGCAATAAAAAAAAGGCCTCCCGAGCAGCTCCGCTGCTGCTGTCACAGCCCAGCAGAGCACAGTGGAAAGGCTGCGTCTCCAGCCTGTATTTAAACGCCCCTCTCAGAAAGCAGAGATGCAGCACAGGAAGAGACAAATTCCAGCTCTGCGTCGGGCTGATAAGCCAGGTTTATAATATTCAAGAAGTATTGGCATTACTACAATTCCTCCCCCCCCCACCCCCCCTCCAATGAATATCTTGTGCACAGTAGCTTGTTGTGCACAATAAGCAAAAAAAAAAAGCCCAATCCCTTAAAAAAAAAATCAGCCTGTTCCGGTGGGAACAGCCAACACGTTGAATAAAACAAACACACGTGTGTTAAACCCTGGGGACGCAATTAGTCTCGGAGCAGGGGGAAGAGGCATTTGGCTCCTGGAGAAGGAGATGGCAGCAGGTAAGAGGAAAAGGACGGTAAATCTGATGCCTGACACCATGCCCTGTGCGGGCAAGTCCAGGAGCTCCAAGCACCTGCCCCAACACCAAAAGGGGAGGAAGACCACCTTGTCCTCAGCCCCCGGATTGTCCCGTCCTCCTAATTTTCCACTCACCTGCCCCCATAAGTGAGTTGCATCCAGGAATAACTCACTGCAATACCTTCACTCTGCAAAACCCACCCACAGCATCACGAGACTGGTTGCCCAGCTCCAAGCACTGACCAGTTGAGATCTTCTCTCCACCAGCTTCAAATCAGAGTTTTCCCCCCCCATCATCGCCCATATTATCACTAGTCTGCAGCCATCCCACCATGGCATGTCTGCAGGGATACGCCCAGGGCAGCCACTGCCACAAGAGCCCTCCTGCTGTCATTTGCATCAGGACCTTGAAACCTCGAGAGTTAAAAGCACCCATGGGGGAAGAGAGTTCCTGCCCAACACAAGCAGAAAGTCAGTGACACCCACTCCAGTGGCTTGTATCAGGTTTTCATGCTTTTCTCCCCGTCATCTTGCAGTTTGTCAGCAGGATGTTTACAAGGAATGAAACTACTCCCTCCATGCCCTACCCATATAACAGCTCCCACTGGTCCATCAGAGCTTGCAGATCCTTCTCCAGGAGTTAGATTGAAGCCCTTCATGCTGCCTTTTTTTTTTTTTTTTTAAATTGCAAGTCAGAGCCAGGGACAAGTTTAGAAAGGGGGTATAGAAAAGCCCATGGAGTTCTAAGTGACAGCTAAGCGCTTTGATATCAAAGCCAGCACTGACAGATGCAGAAGCCTGCAGTGCTCTGCTCTGGGCCAGCATGTCACCAGAAAGGCTTTATGGGGAGCTTAGCCTAAATCATATTTAGAAAGTTATACTACATTTCAAAAATCCTCAAACCCAGAGGTTTTCAGGTTCACCAGGTCCCAGCACAAGCTGTCCTGCAGATGTCACGATCCCAAAACACTGCTCAGACTCGAATCACAGTGGACTTCAAGGAATTGCCTCAGCGCTCCCAGTTTTTAACATCCTTCGCAGCAGACTCCTCACCCCTCTTTGGCAGCACTGGTACCACACCACACCGCTGCTGCTAGCGACAAAGGTAGCTGGGGTTGAACATATGCTGGACACCGGCTGGTGTGCTTGGTGATAATTTGCATATTCAGAGGATAGATGACAGTTTCATGATGACAAGTCATTAAAGTGTCCCAGAGAAATCCTACATAAGGAAACAGGGCTTTTCTAGAAGCGGTTTTGCCTGAGGAAGAGGGAACTCAAGTGCCACCCAAACTACAGCGATCAAAGGCTTTTGGAATACAAGCCCTGTGGCTTCCCAGAGACGCCCAAATCACAGCACAGGGCTGGAATTACTCACTGAAAACAAACAACAGCTCACCCCGTAGGTAACGTCATTTAGCACCTGTCTTTAGGCACAAAGTACACGTGGAGAACATCACAGCTCCGCAAAGACAACGGCTGAGCCTTTAGTCGTATAAAACAGCACCAGGCTAAGTCTGACAACTCCAAACTAAAATCCAGGTTTGTAGCTAAACTCAAGCTCAGTTCTGCAAGAAATATCACACTTTCCACTGATGCTTTAAGACAATACCGAAAGCTTCCATGGCACATCCTTGTGCTTTTCAAACCAAAGACATCTTTGCTTTCATGTGGACCCAACATAAGAAGCAAGCTTGCTTTAACAACTGCTTACAGCCTTAAATGATTTACTACAGCTTTACTAGAAGTCAAGGCACTACGAGTTTACACACACAGATATCTCATGCCACCAGGGGAATCAAGCAAGAGTTCTGTTTAAAAGCCCAAGTCATATTTCTCGCTGTGTTCATTTAAACAAGCTGAAGCACTCAAATTGCCAAGGACCAACGTGAGAGCTGGAGAAGAACTTCCTCTGTGGTACATAATTCTTACAGAGCAGCAACTGTATAAAAGCCACAGATATTTCAAAACTTGAGGGCTCTGGCTGAGATGGATTAGCCAACACGTCTCGATTATAGCAGGGAAGCGGCGACGCGCGGCTCGCAGGGGTGGTAGCAGTGACTGAGGTCGCAGTGTAGACAGGACTAAATCGTTACATCACCGCTGCCTTACAGCCTCCAAAAAAATAAAAACACCCCAGCCACAAAACCAACTCCAGCAGTGACCCAGGTGAGAAGGCTGAAATACTGCTGGATTTACCCAGCTCTGGGTCAAGCAGCTTATCCTGTGCTTCAGCGACAGCATTTGATGGGCAGGAACTCTGCAAAGCAGGGATAAAGCTGCGTTCACACCTTCAGAAAACCCACGAGAGGTCCTGCAAGCACTGCACCTTGCAACAACTTGGGAAAAATGTTCTATGCTCCCAGTAGATCACTGACATGCATATTGCTGATAGACAGCCAGACCGTACCATCAGGTGTCAAGAGGGAAAATGACAGTCCTGACATAGAAAACAGCAGCACAGAAGAATGATTTGAGGAAGAAAATTGGCATGGCCAGCAGGTCGAGGCAGGAGATCCTGCCCCTCTGCTCTGGGGAGACCCCCCTGCAGGGCTGGCTCCAGCTCTGGGCTCCTCAGCCCAGCAGAGACATGGAGCTGTTGGAGCAGGGCCAGAGGAGCCCCAGGAGTGATGGGAGGGTGGAACCCCTCTGCTGGGAGGAGAGGGGAGAGAGCTGGGGGTGTTGAGCCTGGAGCAGAGAAGGCTGCGGGGAGACCTTAGTGCAGCCTGTCAGTGCTGAAAGGGGCTACAGGAAAGCTGGGGAGGGGCTGTTAGGACAGGACAAGGGGTGATGGGTTCAACTGGAAGAGGGAGATTCAGACCAGAGAGAAGGAAGAAATGTTTGACACTGAGTGAAGGTGGCGAGACCCTGTCCCAGGTTGCCCCGAGAGGTGGGAGAAGCCCCATCCCTGGCACCATTGCAGGTCAGGTTGGCCCTTGGGGCTCTGAGCAGCCTGCTCTAGTTGCAGATGTCCCTGCTCCCTGCAGGGGGTTGCACTGGGTGAGCTTTGAAGGTGCCTTCCAGCCCAAACTATACCATGATTTTAAGAATAAGAATGACAGTCCTGGACACGAAAAAGTGGCACTGAAGAAAGTTTTGAGGAAGAACATCAGATCTGAAACAAACCTTCTTCATCAAACTGGGAGGGGAAAAAACAGGGGCACAATCCTCCCCAAGAAAAGATCCTCAAGTAAAGTCTGAGGACCAGCCTCCCATTCACTGCTTTGCCAACAAAGCTGTTGTGCCACCTACAGTTCCTTTGACTCCAGAACAAACTTTTCTACAGTGAACCCAAGTCCCTGTCACTTAGTTTCGTGTCAAAACAGTGCGAACGCAGCCATGCTGATTAAGGAAGTGCTTCCTTCAGTAAGGCAAGGGGGGAAGCTTCAGAAAATCGCTTTCAGAGTTGAGCATAAATCACAAAGTGCATTTCAAAGTGCATTTGCACCCACCCTCTCCCCACCTTTCGAATGAAACCACTTGGCTTGGGTTTTTGCCAAGGCACAAGGCTACTCAAGTCCTTTCCACTAGCTCTGCTTGAGCCATATAATCTCACCTTTTCTTTTTTTCTTGCTTTTTATTGCGGCTTTTACACCATTACCAACACAGAGTCAGGCAACCGCATCCACAAGTGAAGCGCTGACACCACACTGTGCCCTCTTCCCTTAGTGGGGTATAAACAAGTACCAGAAAACAGAAGAAAACACCCCCCGAACAACAAGCCACGAACTTTCCATCGTTCCTTTACCCCTCAGTCACTTCTTTCACAGCACGTTCTCACTCCCTGGGCTGGGGCATCCCCATGGAGCCCAAGATTTGGGGGGTGTCACCAGCTCCCCACAGACAATAACAGCCTCCTGAACAAAAAGCCGTGAGCAACAACTGAAACCTAAGGTTTCCCAGACTTCCACCCCCCTCCCCGGCATCCTTCCAAGGAGGAAAAGCAGGATACACCACCAGCCCCTCCAGCCCACCCTCCTCACCGCATCCCAGC
>NW_010417390.1:0-15438 GCF_000710305.1 Buceros rhinoceros silvestris | reverse complement strand
ACGGCAGCACTGCCTTCTCCTTTTACCTGCCCGAAGGCATGAGCCTTTCACAAGCTTCCCGATTCTGGCAGACGTGCACAATCCTCACTCTACTAGCCTGCACCATCTCCCTTTTTCCTGTGTGTTCACAGTTCTTAACTAGCCACAGTCCATTAATAATCCAATTATGCGTTATCCTGCCCTGAAGTCATACCTCTGAGTAAAGCCACCTTCATTCCTCTTCCTCCCAGCTCCCAATTTTTGCACTTATCTTGTCTAGAGATAACCTGTCAATGACCTTGTACAGATTATTTATCTGTTGAGTTCTTACCACCTTTCATACGAAACTATAAACGTGGGGTTTTTTTATCTCAGCTACAAACCCCAGTCCAAACCATTAAAATTTATATTAACCATAAGCTTTTCTTAGCATCCTCTTGAAACCTCAGGTCAGAGCTCCGTGCTGAACAAAAGAGAACACCAGCACCTTATGTAGTCAGATCACATCCGCTGCCAGTTACATTTTTCTACCAGGGGAACGTTACTAGTCCAGAATTACCTTATGGTCTGATTTAACATTTTATACTCCATAGCAACTCCCATACAAAGTTTTCAAAAGCATTTACAGCATTAGTCAAGTTTCTCAAAGATACACAATTTTATGGATGAATTGTGCTACAGAGGCACTGAATGACCTCCTAGAACCACGTCAGCCGTGTGTGACAGAGCCAATAATGTCAGTGAGAAATACCCCATGGCTGGCAGTCCTCTGCAAGCCTCTGGAACACTGACTGTGCACCACGCAGCAGAGAATCCTGAAGATGCCAACTGTCGATGGGAGCTGTAATCCACTATTATGCTTGTTATTGTTTACCAGACTTCAGAGGAAATTAATCCCGCCCGTGTTTACCCACACCAGCAGAAGCTTTTATAGGAATCACAGACTAGGGTCCTGCAGAATGACGGAGGGTAGAGGTCAAAACAAAGATGCTAAAGACAAGAAGAACAAAATCCCTCTTCTCAGACTAAGCTTGAAAGAATAATAAGCCCAAGACCTGTATAGTGAAGAAAAGCTCTTCCTCGCTTTCACAGCGCTGTGGGTGGTACTTTACAACAAAAGCAGGAATTCTGGCAAAATACTGATTACTTCCATATTTTTCCTACAAAGGTAGAGGACCATACTACGGTTTTCCTCCCCGTACATCAATGCTTTTAGATTTCAGCAGTGGATGATGCACTTCCTTCCATGTCTTCCCACTGTAGTTTAATTAGCCCCACAGCCCCTAAAGCTGCTCATTAGCACAAGTCTGCCTTTTCCCTGCTATGGTACTTGTAAAGACAACCTCGAAACTCGCTCTGGAAGTATCTCCTCCATGGGGGGAGAAAAAGTTTGCTGACCACCCCTTTCAAAGGGTTATATTTGTAGGAAAACTTCCAAAGAAGTGTGTAGGAGAATCCCGCACAGCCTATAGCCGCAGCAGGTCACTCACCTAAGCAGCAACAATGCCGCGAGGTCACTCAATAGTGACAATTTAATGACAGTGTAACTCTGACCTTTTTTTTTTCTTCTTCCTCCCTTACAACTATTCCTGCAGTAATTACCCTTTGATCAGTTCTCAGAACACAGACCACATTCTCTACAGGCAATTTGTAATCCCTCTGGTAGCAATTAGACTAAAAATGGTAAAAACTGAGCATGTCGAACGTCCTGCGGACAGTACCCTTCTTTTCGTTCTCAGAACACAGACCACATTCTCTACAGGCAATTTGTAATCCCTCTGGTAGCAATTAGACTAAAAATGGTAAAAACTGAGCATGTCGAACGTCCTGCGGACAGTACCCTTCTTTTCTGGCTGGCAGAGTTCAAATACACTTGTACGGAAATTAATCCTGCTGTGCTTAGCTGTGCCAACCTGCACCAAATAAAGGTGAAGGGAGCCCGGACTGTCTGCGTGACCTTGCAGGGCTCAGTACAACTGCCTCAGACGGGAACTTGCTGAGCGCAACCTTTTACAAGCTTTGCCCTCAAAAGAGCTAAGCAAGCCAGGCAACAAGACATTGAAAGAAAAACAAACAGCAAATATGAACAGAACTTTAATTAATGAACTCCCTTCTTCCCCCTGTGCACAGAATATCAATTCTTCCCTGGTTCTTACATAGGAAGAGGAGTTGAATTTGACAGACTGAATTTCGGTTCCACGTTGAAAGTTTTACACGCTCACAAGAGAAGCACTTTTCTAGCCATGGTCCCTCTTGGCTTATCCCCTGCCATGAGCTGGACACGCAGGATCTACCACTGGGGTAAGAAAGGTGTTCTTAGGAAAGGCGCAGCTACGATTTCAAACCTTTAAGATTAGATTTAGACTTTAGATAAGCACACAGTCCAGCTTGCACCATCATAAAAACCTCACACACGCGCTGCTCTTACAGTGCTGCAACAATTCTCACCACGCTCTAACACGTGCTTCTAAAAGCGAGCAGTGATCCAGAGGGGGCTGGTACTCGCATCATGGGATGCAGCAAAGCCTGTAGGTAATGCCCGTACCTCAGAACATGCTAGTGCACAGATACAACCATATCAAACACTCAGTGATAGCAAAAGCACACGTGTACACGATAAGGAAATCAGATGGGAAAGAAATTTCTCAGCAGAAAGTGTAAAGCAGCCTCTTGAATCCACCCACAACAGAAATAGAGGCCAACTAAGTACAGCTGTTTGCACCTTTGTTTTCTCAAGAAGGCATATCTCCCTCTTTCAGGGGCTGATTTAGGGAATTCACACCCTGATGATCTCAAGGAGGAGGAGCCAGTTCCCACTTCCACTTGAGACGCAGAGGTCCCACTCTCACGCCTCGTTCAGGCCAGTGAAATGAAGGCGGTGTATCATCGGACTCTCAGACTGCTCTTTGGAGCTCACTTTTAAATTACTTTAGAAAGAATAGGAAGCCAAGACACAAAAGAAGCCTGGAAACAGACCTGAAGATTTAGAACTGGAGTGTATGTGGGTACACCATACAAGTGAACACTGCTGGCAGCAGCAGAGCAAGCTAGGAGCGTCCCTGGTGAACGGAGGAGATACTCACACACAGCATGACAATGCACATCACCAACAGGGACTGCAGCTGGACTGTGCTACTGCATAACCCTCACTGATCACCAGAAACTAAAGAAAAGAGGGTACAAACACAGCCAACAGGGAAAGCTGCCCTCAACTCAGAGGCATCAGCCTGCTTCTACCCCTTGGTCCTCACAAGCCAGTATCTTAGCTGAAAGGTTTGCACCTCCCAGTAAGAGTAAGAAGCGCTTACCAGCACGTGCACACATATCACTTGAGTTATTCAAGGGACAGTGCAATGCAGAATGAGTACCTGGGTGACTCAAGAGCAATCTACCTTTATGGGGTAACCCTGGGGATGTAACACTGGACTCCTTCCATCCTGTTACGACCCCTGTGTGAGGAATAATCGATACAGCCACACGTGTGTGCTTTCCTGTCTGCTTCCAGGGAATACAGGTATGCCCATCCAGGAAGCCAGGCACAAACTCAATTTCAGCACCACTACTACCTGTGAAAAAGCAGGTGACTAAATAACTGGAAAAGCAAGTAACTAAACCAGCAACTACTTTCTCCTCCGGTAAGTATTACCGAGCATCTCCAGCACGGTTAAACGCCCAAACCCCAAAGCGGATCAGTTGCATCCCATGCTGATGTGCCCACTCAGCACCTAAGAACATACTCACCATTCTTCGAAGTTCGTTGCTGGGTTCCTCTTGCAGTTACTAAAGAAAGGGAAGTTATTAGTCAGGACAGAGCATGACGTAGCGTCAGGGTTATTCATGGGGCAACAATAAAAGACTGGCCTATTAAAAAAACCGCTGCGGTGACCGTGCTGTATTTACAAGCACAATAACTACTCTGCTGCCCCCCAAAAAACCCACTTTTTTGGTATCGAATAATACCTGCGAGATTACCCAGATGAACCATCCTTACCATTACAGACCATTCCCCCTGTAGACAAATGTCATCAATACTGTTTGTTGAGGTTTTTTAAGCAGAACGCTGGAGTATTTCAAAGCATTTCAACATTTTACATCGTTGTTTCCATAAATGCAGTTCCTCCTTAATCACGTCATAATCCCAATTCTTTAAAGACATTATCACTACATTTCCATAATTGTTCTGCTCTGAAACACTGTTTACTGCATTTGGATTTCAAGTGGAAAAATCTCCAAGTCCAATAATCAACAAAAAGCACAAAAAAAATCTGTAAAGTATCTCTTCGCGTTCTTGAAGAGCAGACACAAGGTGAACAAGAAGTCCCCCAGTGTTTTTCAATGAGTCTAGTCAGTGGAATATAAAAAACTAGAAAATTTTACAATAGAAACTCAGATTCAGGTTTAATTATATTCTCTAAGCCTTAAGAGAACACACGCGTGAAAATTCATTCTCCCAGTAAGAAAATCACTGATCCAAAAAAAAAAAGAAAAAGAAAAAAGGTGACAGACATGTTTGCAGTGTTTGTTTCAGAGCATCATAAGACTTTAAAATTGTACGTTACCTGAGAATTTCCTATCAAAACAAAAATAAGAAAAAACAGTAAGTACAAAAAGTTAAAATATAAATCTATACAGTTAAAATATTTCTCTGTACACACGGGGACAGGAGAAAAGCTATAGAAGTAATTTACTGCCGTGTGCATTTGAAATGCTGAGAAACATTTCAGAAACACCTAGAAATATTCCCTGTTCTCATGGTAACACTCCAGCTCTGCATGGAGGAAGAACAGGGAGTGTTATTCACTTCCAGCAGCTGAAAGCATTTGAGTCCACAGTTTTGGTATCCATTCCTGGGCTTTGGGGGTGATGTCCTGCCCGCCTCCCCACTCTGAGCTACAGTGAACAACTTGGCTCACCTGGAGGTGCACTATGCCTGTATTCCAGCTTGTGCTGGGGATTCTTCCTGCAAAGCAGAAAACAGTATAAGCTTGGTTCACCACTTTGTTCTACACTTAAAAGCCCAGGACTACTTCTCATTTCATGGATAATTTTCACTTTGTTTTAGAATGAAATTCTGTGACCAGCAAAGCTGAGACACTTTTGACTCAACAGGAGGGTCTCCCTGACAGGTCTGTCTAACCCTGTCCTCTGTGCAGTTAATAAAGTGTACCCGGCCATCCAGTCTGGTTAAATCACTGTCACGTTTATTACCAAACTTTGTTTTGTCAAAACTTAACATCAAGAATTGCTCATCACTCTGTGGTTGGTTTGCAGCTCCTGGGGAGAACGTTCTGTCACACAAGAAAAGCCCTTTGTCCCGTGGTTCTTACCTGTAACAAGCCGTTCCATAGGGACACTCCGGCCGGTTATCGTTGCTATCCTGAGTCACGATCTCCGTCACATGATAGTCGTCATCATTAGGGTGGCTGAACTGCTGGAAGTGAATGGGATTCTTCCTGCAAAAGACAGCAGACGTATCAGAAGTGACTGCTCCACTTACACCCAGGCAGCAGAGATCTTGTGTCGTCACCGTTATTGAACCAGCGACAATTCGTTTTTCTGTGGTTACATAAAGAGGAGCTGTTAATGTTTAACTTTATGCAGAAGGTAAGATCTACTCTCAGGATAACAGAAGAAAAGTTTTGTCTCAGCACATGCTGCAAAAGAGATTAAACCGGGAATTTTCCTCTCTGCCATCAGTTTTAAATTTCAGACCTCCAGCACATAGACAATCTACTGGTGTCATCACATAGCACCGCTCTTACTCAGTGGCCAGCTTGCTTAGGTCTGACTCTTCTGGAGGTATCAAAGTGCCGTTTTATGTGAAAAAACAAATTACAACGATGACAGAAAGTTGTACCATAAGACATAACAACTCTGTACGTAGCTGAGTTACACCAATGTTAGTGATGAGAACACGTTACGAGCATCCACGACTTCTTGCTCTACAACACCTAACACAACTGAATCCAAGACGAGCAAGTAGTGAATCAAGTAAGTGCACCACTGAAAGAACATTGCTACTGCTACTAGACAGCAGGTTTGCATACACACCATAGGAGACAAGGCAGCTGTAAACAGCATCACTCAGAGAAGAGTTTGCACTCCTGCACAGCAAGAAATGTGAGAAATCTTAATAAACAATTTTCCAAAAGACATTCACAAAACACTCTGGTGATTTACCACACTAATTCCCAAAGGGCTGGCTTTGGATTTAATTCCCTGTTCTTCTAACATGGGAAAAACAAGCAGCAGACAAGGAAATGAACACAGGACTATTCAAGTAAGTTCCTTGACAACAAACAGAGTCAGACGTAACATACACAGAGCACTTTGCTCCTAATGGTAACAGCAGTCTATTTCAATTTGGTAAAGCTTCAGGCTACCTCAGAAGGAGAATCTGACACTGAAGGACAATGTCAAGAAGAGTCCCTGGAGCAAGAGGTGTGCTTGATGCTTTCAAAAAGCAGCCTTTTGAAATTCATAAATGAAGAAAGTGAGCTATAGGTTACCACGCTATTTCCTAAATGTTTAAGATATGTGTTAGAGAAATCTAGTAAGATCAATAGCATTAGTATCTAATCATTTCAGTCAGTGCTGTTTCACTAGGCACCTACCGCAGGCATATCCAGAAGACAAGTATCTCTTAACTGGAGTTTATAAAATGAAGACTGGAACACTGAAGAGCATCTAGTTACCGGATAAATGGCATTTTATGAATAAGAAACCTCACCTGGAAAAAAACTTCCAGGAAGCGTTATGGTTACCACAGCAGTACTTGTTCTTGTGGAAGACGTTGACTCCTACAGCACATCTTGTTAGAAGACACCTTTCACAGGGTTAAAATAATTAAGGAGAGGGAAACCAACTACCCATTGTACTCATACGAGCACTCAAAGCAGCTCCTCTTCCTTAGCAACTCTAAAAAACTACTTTTTCCTCAAGGAAAACACAACAGAATGAAAAACTGAACACACCAGCAACACGTTTTCCTTCAAAGGGCCCGTTCACGCCCCGTGTTCTGTTACAACCACGGGGGAGCTGTAAGGACTGGCTGTAACACAGCTACCCAGCAACGCAGAGCCACTGGAAGGCAATGCTTTCCACAAGTACCGCTGCCAAATGCTTTCAAATAAAGACCCAAGAAGCGTGCACGAGGCTCTTCTTCCACATTACCTGTAACTAAAACTGCCCTTCCTAAACACGAGGAAGCCTTCAGCACGGCAGAGCATTAAACCAGCTTAACCCCCATACAGGGGAAAACTTGTCTGAGCAAAACGAGGAGTAGCTGGAGCAAACTAGAGGCTGCATTTGTACTACTCCATCATAATCATCAAGGGCAAAAGCTGAGATGTGTGAAAGCTCGCTGAGAGAACTGGGAGCCTGACGGGTTTGTCAGCACGACAGCTTTACGCTTCTGATGTACGCAGTTAGCTGCAGCATTAGGCACACCAAAGGTGTTCTAACACCCATGGACTCGTGCTTGCTTGTCTGCTAAACAACCTCACTGTTTTCCCTATTGCTGAAATCCCTTGGGACAGGAGAAAAAAGGTCATAATTTACAACAAACAGAAAAAAGTAACCCAACACAGGACCCCCTGTCTCCTGGATGAGCTGTATCTTTTGTGCTTACAACGTATATGGATTTATCTAGAGCTCAGCGCCTTCTCCTAAACGCAGTTCTCAGGTCATTGGCCATTTGGTGGCCTCAGGAACACCTCCAGATTTGTCTTCCCTTCCGTGTATCAACACACAGCACTACAGATCTTTTCTGGGCAGAAAGAACGAGCTGGAGGCCAGGCACTCAGCACTGGTGTTTTGGAACTTTGCTGGATCATTTGTATAGCACAAACATTTGTTTGACAGATATTTCCCTGTGAATTGAGAGGACATGAGTAGGAGAAAAAAGAAAAAAAAAAAATACATTGTTATTCACTTTGTTACCAAGACAGGTAAGGATTAACATGGAGTTCGTAACTTTGTTTTGTTCTGGTTTTAGGGGCAGAGTGGAAGCTTAACAAAAAAAAAAAAAAGGCAGACTGGCCAAGTTATAATAAAAGCAATTCCTAATTATTTAGGAATGACAAATAATAAATATTTTAACTATTCAGATCACAAAGCATGCAATAAATACAATTATCTTCCACAAAAGCTTCATCTGCTTATAAAACAAGCCTCCAGGGTCTATGTTGGGCATTTCAACCATTTACATCTCTTCTCCCTGCTGGTACAGCTACTGTACACACAGCTTCCTTCTTTCTTCTTAAAATGGACCTTTGCCCCCTATTTCCTACCCCAGTTCTTCTCTCCATTTGCTGCAGTGCGCCATCCCTTGTTTGGGTTACATCAGCCGTCCGCAAGGTGGCCTGGCTCCTCCTTTTACGCTTTTAAAACTCTTGTTATGCCACTCATTTCTCATCAGCCCCATTTACCAGGTTTTTTTCAAATCAAAGCTTGTCAAGACTTTACTCCTTTCCACAGCTAATACATTACTTAATAACAAGCTACCTTAAGCTAGTTTTAATTGCTTTACCTGTAACAGCCTGTTCCATACATGCAAGGTGTCCTCTTACGCTTGATCTGTTTGGAGCCTTCTGAAGCATCTGCACTTCTGGTTGAATCAGAAATCTCAGTCTCGTAATCCAGATTTGCATCAGGCTCAAGAATCCCTTCCTGGGCACCAAAATTTTGGGAAGTCCTGCCCCAGTGAGCTTGTTGACTTGTAGAACCAGTAATCTGCTCTTTGTTTTCTGTTTCCTCAGTTCTATTTTCTTTACTGGAGATCTGACCTACTCTTTTAGACCATTTACTACGTGGCTGCCTATCATTTTTTTCCAGAGAACTTCCAGGGGGTTTTGTTCCAGTCTTGCCATTTCCTTCCATGTTTCTCATGGTACTCTCAAGAGGAAATCCAGATGTATTCTGTGGAACAAGGTTACATTTTGAAGGACCTGAAAATTTACACTCTTTAGAATTAAAAGCTTTAAGGTCAAACTCTGCCTCATCATTCCTGTTTTCAAAATCAGAGAATCTTAGAACAGCCCAGGTTGGAAAGGACCTCGAGAGATCATCTGGTCCAGCCTTTAAAATCTTCTACTCCACTTTCCAAACTCAAGCCAACTGTGCTGAATGAAAGGCTCAAGTTAAAAGCACACATAGACTCTGAAGAAAAACTTATCCTAGAGCTCCCATCCTCAGCTTCAGTTCCCTCACACCACAGGCAGGCTCCTTTCTCACCACCTCCCTGTGTGAATAGCCCCAGGACTTTAGTGTAAATGAGCTTTCAATTAAAAAATGAAAAAACGAATGGGAATTACACTGGTGATGATACAGCAGACTCTAGACGAATGCACACTCCCATACAGGAATCAAGTTTAATCCCATACGTACCAAGATACATAGAACATATATACATACACATATGGGAATTCATGACATACACCTTGAGCTTAATCCCATCCCGGAACTTAAATGCTTCAGCTCAATACTCTAAATCATAAACCAGTTTGCCAGTAGATACAACCAGGCAAAAGGTTTCAGGTTTGACAAAGGCTGCATGTGAAATTCTGGAACGCATGTATAAGAGATGTGCCGTTTAGAAAAGACTATGAGAAACACAACCAAGGCAAGAACCGAGAGGTTACCTGGCAGCACAGCCGTACTGAAGGCTGAACTGCTCGGATACGCTACAGAACTATTCAAAGGCCCCCGCTCTCTACAGTTTATTATTCAAGAGACCCCTCCAGTAAATTTATACTTGTTTTATATGGATGTGTTTGGCAGAGCTTAAAAACCAGCTGGTGGCTTCCGCTCTGATTCTGTTCCTGTCACCGCAAGCCTCGTAACATGCTAACCAAAACCAGGCACAACTGCGTGTGAGCTGCTGCGCGAGCGGGAAAGGGCAAAGCCAGCATTAACACCAAATGATCCCGACAGCAGCCGATCTCCTAAGCCAGCTCGGAGATGCTCACTTACTCAGAGAGGACTCTTTCATCGAGACTCCCCAGGCAAGGCTCAGTAAACAACTGAGGCTTAGGAAATAAGCCTTCACTTGCAAAAGGAGGACAAAATCACTTTTTCTAACTAATTTACTTCTCCCACTTGTGACTTCTCTCTACTACACACTTCAAGCCATTGCCTGTGTTGTGTCTAATGAGAGTAACCACCTTCCCACTTACTGTGTAGTTAAAAAACAGGTTGCAACCAAGGAAAACCAAAGGGAAGAGCACTGCTGGTCCTGGTTGTAACATGTGTATGATCTCACTGCCATCTGGCGGCCGCTGGGCTTAGAAGAATTAAGATTCTTTTTACTTCCTACCCTACATATTTTCTCAACCACCTTAAATACAACTGTAGGAGAGTGATTTCGGTTCCGATACGAAAATTCCGATTTTTTAGTGCTCTCTAGGATTGCTACTACTAACCCACTCCTTTTTCTGCAGAGTTCTGAAGGCAATTTTTTATGTTGTACTTGAGATAAAAACAATCTACGAAATAAACAGGAGAAAATAAGTAAGGCTCCATACTCACAAACTGCAAAATGAAATCATTCTTTCTGCAGTCACTCACCTTATAAGCTGACAAAGAGAAGACAACTCTGCCGCTGGGATTCACGCACCTAGTCAAGAACAACACTCGCCACTCTGAACCCTTTCTCAGACTAAAAGACACCCTTCAGGGCAGTTTTGGTATAGCAGCGCTATGCTCTCCATGAGTAGATCTTTTCAATTAACCTTAAGATTTAGTTGAAAAAAAACCCAAACCTCCGAGAGTTTTCAGACAAAGCACACCAAATAATAGTATTTTATCAGACCCTAGAAGAGATCCAGGCAATTCTAATGCTAGAGGTTGAAACACCTCCCCAGCTTGCCCACTCACAGGAAAGGGCAGTGAAAGCCTCACTTCGCTCTCTCCAGAGCGTGTTTTGTCGTCGATAATGATCCTTCTCTTTTCATTACTAGCAGGGTGGTATCAATAACTGCCTCTAAATGCAGCTGTACTGTAAATTCGCACAGGCACATCGGGCAGCTGGGCTGAAGTGTCTGTTCACTCACTGCCACAGATCGTTCCAGATTCCGGATTACTTTTTTTTCTTTCCTACTTTTTGTCTCAGATTTTGAGATAGTGTCATACGCACGCTCCACACTGTCTTACGTCAAAACACAGCAGCTCTTAAGTCATGCACCATAACTTCCTGGCCATTACACTTCACCAGCGAGAACGGCACTGGTTTGGGCAAAGCCCAGTGTTGCGTTACGTCAGTGTCGTACCCTCAGCTATCCCTCAAGCATCCTCTGAAAAAGAAACCGCACACCAAAGCCGCTCCCAGGACCACTACTTTGGCCCATGTCTTCCAGCCTCTTGCTGTAAAGCTGTAAGTCTGGTATTTCTGTGGAACACTCAGGGGCAAAGTCCCAGATCCCAAGAACACAGAGCAGAAAACCAGGTCTCTGAAGGCTTCGGCAATCCCTGCTACGGAGCTGTTCAGCAGACCGCTATTTCAAAGCAACGGGCAAACACCACATCACAAGCAGGACACACGGTTGTTTTGCAGACCCACCCTTCAATATGACAGTACCAACTACGTTTTCATTTTTTGAAATACTGTGGCTCTGCCCTGAGCCAAATTTACCTGAGATGAATGGTCAGAGAAGGGAAGACAGCTCCTTTTCCCTTGATCTTGCTCTTCACCTTCAAAATCCTCCATGGTTTCTTCAGAAGTTAATCTTTTCTTCTGCTGCGTGCTTCCTTCTGATTTGAACAACTCTGTATCACTTCCTCCCCTTCCGTGGACTTTTTTCATTCTATTACCTTAAAAGAAAATAAAAGGCTACTTTTGGAATGCAACTTTGACAGAAAAATCCTGACCACAGGAGAAATCAAAGCTACGCTGGAGCAGAACACTGGGCAAAAAGCATGAGAAAAGAGCAGCAGTTGTGCATATGCTCTTTCAACAACACATCTTTTCACTTCCTGCCTACAGGAGCAAAAAGTGTGGTTCAGAATGAAACAGATGCTTGGAGGAAAACAACAAATGTGGCAAAGGGTATTCTGGACTGACTGTATCAGCACAACTGACAATTGCACTTACATGATGGTCGGGTAAACCACAGGTCCAAGGATGACTGCTGCCACGGACCTTTTCCTGTGTCACTTCAGATTACCGGTTTATATACCCAAATGTCACCAAGACATGGCGAAGTCACGGTAGGAGCACTTGCCTAGTCAACCACATCGCGGTTGTTTATTTCACCAGCCAGTAACCATGAGACTTTTAGTTTTCCTCCCCACCTTTCTACCTTCTCATCCAACACCACCCTAAAAAGTTGCAAATCATTTCACAAGTTCAAGAAAATACTTTACACTTGTGGAAGAGATCGGTTGTTTTATTGAAGCAGCCCATTCTAAGCTGGAATCACTATCTCGTGTTCATGAGTATCCACAGCTCCCTCAAGGTCAGGCCTTCACCAAGGGTCAGGTACCCCTTGCCCACCCAGCTCCAAATCCAAACGCTTACGTGAGCAAAACATTCAGTCTAAAACACACAAACATTACACACACACACAAACAAACATTACACACATTATCGTACTTGTGGAGGAGAAAAACTAAAGAACCCCACCCAGAAACAAAACCCAAACGTAAGAAAACACTAAACTCTAGTGTATAAAGGAAGGAAGGAGAAAGAAGAGTGAAGTTTCTTTTGCTTCTTACAATTTTCTCAAAATTAGCTTTTGAGGAAAGGAACGGGCAGGATAGCCCATGGCACGTGACAGAGGTGTTGAAAGCCACAATTGCCCAGGTCCTTCCATCCAGCCTCCTGCATTTACTGCAGGAGATCAGAAGCAGTTGGTCAGACGCTGCGTGAAACACTTGTGCAGGCCTGCTCGGGCATCAAGAGCCAAATGTTTCCCTTATCCACCTCAGCAGAACTAGCAGTGGAAAGAGGCACTGAAGAGAAGCTGTTGGACACGGGAGAGCAGACAGGCACACAACAGCCACAGCTTGTGCACTCAGACTGGGTAACGCAGGCAGCCAGCAGCTGGCATCCAAACTCCCCCACAGCCCCACGGCAGTGCGGGGCTGCCGAGATAAGACAGAAATGCTGGGGAATGCTGTTCATGTACACGGTCATCTTCCTTTTCTCATTTCTTTAGTCTTCCAGTTCCACCCATAAAAGCCATGAGAGCAATAATTCCGTTTGCAGTGAGCCTGTTGGAGGGTGGCAGTTCTAAAAGTCATTACGAGCTCCCAGGACCAAAGCAGGGCAGGCTGGAAAATTTTCTCGGGATTGTGCCAGTGCGGCACCCTTGTGCCTCCCACTGATAACACCTAAACACAGCACTCTGCTGCTGCTACCGCTGATACGTGGCGGTGGAACTTTATCGTACATTCAGCAATTCCCTTTCGCAGCAAGGACAAGAGAGAATGCAATCTACTTTAGCCTCACATTGGCAAGAAATTACAATGCGGTGATGAAGTGCTCCTCCTAGGAAGTAACTTTGGACTAAGTGATCGAGTTTGATTCATTCGCAGTTAAAAAGCTAACACACACCACCATGCAAAAAAACCCCTACATTCAAAAACTGTGGAATTAGAAGAATCCAGATTTAGAAGGGCAATACATCAGTGATTTAAATGTCACTGGCTTGGAATTAATGGTACAGAAACTACCTAGAATTTACACGGTAAACAAAACAGGCACATTTATCGGAAAAGGCTCCAGAACATCAAACAATCAGCTGTCCAAAGAGAGTGTATTACCCGGCAGAAAAAGGACAAAAATAAAACCCAGAAAGAACATCAACTGAGCAGGAAGAGCACTATCACGCCCGTAGGACTGAGGACAAAAGAGACAACAGCAGTCGGCCTCTGGCAGCTGCCAGGCACACAGCATGGGCAGAGAAGTAACGGATTAATCCCTGCTACCACCACCATTACAGCTGAAGAAAATGAGGCAAAGCACGTAAACATAAACACACTGCACTGCCAACCCACCTCCCTTCATCATGGGCTCGGCAATCCTCTGATCCAGGAGACCTCCTTCCAGCATCCAAGATGGGAGCACTCTCTTTCTGTGAATAGACTTTGACTGCTCCCTTTCGTTATCATCAGAAGTGGGAACCTGAGACAACATTTAGTGTTTAGACCTTTCTCCAGTTACAAAAGAGGTAGAAAAACTAGAACTCAAGTTAGTTCACAGTCGTGCCCTTCAAACGCAGCCTGGATTACCACCCACCCTTGGGCTGGTGCCCACTGTCTGCAGGGGGTTTTTTTACAGTTCCTACTCACTCAGGAAAAAACATCTAAAGAAACCTTCATTCAGTTAAAAAAACCCCTCCCTAGACTTTGGGATAAATATCTAAAAGGTAGAGTTTCACAGAAGAGCTTTATCGGCGTCTTGCTATGGAGTTTCCGCACACAGAAGTAAGAGGAGGTAACAAATGTGCGGTGACGTTGGCCAGCGTGTCCCTTTAAGCACTGTGTTGCTGGATGCACAACAGAGAACTGCAGAAAGACCCTCCTGGCTCCACACGTTACTTATCGGACTGTCTGAAAGCTGTTTTACTCGACAACATCTGAAAAAAGCACAGGACACTTGTTTTGAAAACTCCATTTTGGTGGACAGGCTGCTGGCAGCTACTTGGAGCCTACGGCTTTGCCAGAGTTTACCGTTCAGGATAAAAACCCCAAACATTTTCAACACATGCTTACAAATCTTAAATTCGATTAAAAAATCCAGCACCCACCAAATGTCTGGGAGCAGCAGCATTTTTCCTCATGTTTGCGGCTCCCGGCTCTGTATCTCCACGTTGGAACGTGCTGGTTCTGTTAACAAGGGACTACAGGTCGTCTCAATGGGATGAACTGTTGGTGCTGCTTCTGCATCAGCCTCTGGATGTTTTTCTGGCAAAACAAAAATCCTTTTCAGCCTGTCAAAGGCATCACACACATAAACACACACATGTTACTCAAACACAGCGGTTGGTCTGAACGTTTGCTCTAACACACCTCTGCACTGAATGGCACATCCCCACTGAATTACACCAACTCACAGAGGAAATACACATCCTTTCCCCTCCTTTTCACCGCCCACTCAGAGTGTCTCGAACCCAAGATTTTCCAGTCGCTGCTGACCTCCGTGTTCTGTTTCTGGAGCATGCCACTGATACTAGTCACTGCCATGACAAAACTCTGAGAAAGCTCAACATTAAGACACAGTTTTCAGGATCAGACGCCCAAAGAACCCAGCACTTCTTGGTGAGCTCTCATTAACGGCTGCACTTCTGCAGCTCTGAGGTGGCACCGCGTCCTGAGGAGCTGGTTTTAAAGCCTCAGTTCGGAGCCGCCGCATCTGAAATGCTTCTCAGTCGTGAGAGTGCCCCGAAACTGCAACTGTTTTTCCTTCAGCGCTTTGCCCTTCCACTAGTCAACTCACCCCACAAAGAATCGGGGGGGAAG
>NW_010417389.1:30502-46177 GCF_000710305.1 Buceros rhinoceros silvestris | reverse complement strand
GCCAGTCCACAGTCTGCAGAGAACTAGAGACACGCTGGGGTACAGACTATCAGCTGACTCCTGCTTCTGGGCAGACCGCTGGTACCATCAGTAACAGGCTATTTCTCCATGGATTCAGATGCATGAACTGCGCTGCACCGAAATTCCTAACACTGAGTACTCCAACGTAGGAGAAAGGAAGTGTTCTAATTCCAAATCACTGCTTCAAAAGGGAATAAATCGTCACTAAACTGCAGATTAATTCCACCGTTTTTTCCTAGGCAGTCAACCAAACTGTTTGGAATAGCGTCTCGTGGAACAGAGAGTTCTGCAGTTCACAGCAGCGCTTCAATAGCAGTTCCGTGAAGAAAGAGCTAAAGTTCCATTATTAATCTCATCTAATTCCTGAGGTAAAAAAGAAGCTTAACAGGAATACTACTGGATTTATTATCGGTTTTTACACCTTCCCTCCCCCTCCATTCAAGCTTTCTGTTTTTCTTCCTAAGTATGTTTTAGTGCCCCAGCGCTGCCTCTCTCCTATTGCCTCCAGAGGCAGCACTAGCACAGGGACAGCTGAAGTGCAACTGTCGGTCTGCCAGGATCAGCGGTAGTCAAACAGTTCCAGACACAGGAACTTAAGGAACTTTTGCCTTCATTGCATAATATTCTCTCTTCCATTTGCCCTGCAATATTTTTCTCTATATATTTCAGTCATAGCTATTAGTAAAGACTGCAATACAGTATTTTTATTTACCAAGTTGATGGAACTTGAACCACAATTCTGGATCCTTCTAAACTTATCTGAGGAGCATAAGCTTCTTTATTTTCAATCTGTGCTGTGTCCACAACCACCTAGCAGAAAAAATGAAAATAAAAGGAAAATTATTTTAATAATTAGTTCACCTCTATATTTAAAGATGCAATAATCTCACCTCCCCTGCCACACTACAGGTGCAAAAAAAAAAAAAACAGATAAAACCAAATCAACTCACAAAAACATTGTAAGTTGATTTCTATTTTAATATCTAAAAAAAAGAGAAAGACTAAAAAATGATTAGTTTGATACAGTAACCTGTACTTCAAGGACTTAATTCTTTTCAATTATATACTGTAGTTATGCATCACCATGTAGTTGCCAACTGCTTTACCTAACAGCCGGTAATTATCAATGGCTTTGTATAACAGCCTTGACATTTGAAGGGTTTGGCACTACTACTGCTTTAAAAGCTCCCAAACAGCTATTTATCTAAGTACTTTAAATAATTTAACTTCAGTGCATGGTGTGATATGGACAGGTAGTATTTAGTCCAAAACTCTTCACAAAGCTCACAATTCTCAACAGCTCCCCCTCTCCCCACCCCACCCTGCCCCCAAGGTTATTAAATTCCACACCCACATTATTCTACATAATGGAACTGTAATATTATTGATTCCCCATTACATAAAGAGAAGAAAAGTGACTGTTCGATTTCTTGAATTCTGAGCCTTCGGTAAGACATCACGAAGATCTATGGAAGTCTGGAAAATGAACCTTCTGTCATGAACCTTTCTTTTTATGGAACTCGGAAGGAAGGATTCCCTTCAGTTTCATTTAAAGTTTAATACCAGTGATAGTAAGTTCCATATTTGGTTTGTGCTTTCTGTTGTCCAGTCTGCCTGGGCTGGCCTTTTTCACAATTTCCATAATTTCCTATTTTGGTCATGCTGAACCAGCAGCTTTCTGGCAGCAGTCAGCAGTTCTTGCTTCAGTGACTAGCAGATTAGCTGTACCATTTATCCTTGAAATGGCAAAAGTCCTCCGGTATAAATAGCTTCAAGGGGTATAACAGGCGGGTTTGCAATTATCCTACACCAGTTCTACTTCTAACTGGTTGTCTACTACTGGTTATGAAGAAATGTGAAATATGAATAATGCTGGGAATCTCTTCTCTCTCTTGCTTCAATAAAAACATCCAATGACATTTGAACACAATTATTTCCCACCATTTGAGCATAAGGCCTTAGTTTTCCTCGAGCTGACTCTAAGCATTTGCCTGAGTTTACTCAAACTTGTAAAACATGTCTAAGCACAATGACAAAATGCCACCCTATTATCCACTCACGAAAATAACATGACATTTAATAACAGGGCAACTCCATTCCCTTTTTCCTTGTATTTGTACCATTTTAATTTTATGTAATTTGGTAATCTGTGATTCAGCTATACTGCAATTATAATTGGGGTGAGGAGAGGCAAACTTAGGAGTGATATTTCTCAGCTCCTAAGAAGAATACTGTCTGCATCCCAGACCTCTAAGTCTGAAAGTCCTGATTTCTGCAGACCGAGACCGGCTGGTAGGGCTGCATGGTGTAGTGCTCAAGGTCTGGGCTTTGGTGGGGGTGTGCCCCCATCCCCACATCTTCCTTTCTTCCCTTCAAAAAAAGCTTTTACATTTCTCAACATTTGGTCAGAGTTACAGCATTTACCTCATTACGATGTAGTGCTTCCATGATGCATGTTATTTTTTGCTACAGAAAGATCTACTAGCACAAAAAAGGAATGCTGAAGATTCAGTTACACCTTCCCTTCGTGACTGCGCACGAGGCCAAGGGTTTATTTCCACTCATCCTCAACTATTTTAACACACGTTACTTTTATTCAAACATGGAGATTTCTTTACCTGGCCCAAATCTGAAAACATGATTCTGACAAGGTAAAAAACTGAAAATCTGCACTTTAAAAAGGTAATTTATGTTAAAAAACTAAAGCCTAAAAGAACCAAGCAAGCTAAGTCACATATCATGCTTTCCACTCTCAATGAGTTTCTTAAAAAGCACACGGCAAGACACGCTGAAAAGACAGTGACACTGTCAAGTAATGTTGTTTAAATTCAGCATTTAAGTGACAAATTCACAGACAATTCTGAACTAATGCAGACAGCTTAGTTTCTAAAGGCTGCAAACCAAAGACCACGTAATGTTGTCCGATGATTCATTTATCCAAGTCTTACACAAAATAAACTCAAAACAAACGCATTCTCCCAGCCTGGTGGGTGCTTAGAGGATAGCTTCCTGTGCTTCAGACAGCTATTGTTCTTGCTGTACAGGTGTTTCCTCTCTCAGGTCCACCCAAAGAACGCTTTAAAGGAGCAAATTACAATTTCTTGTCATCGCATGAGGCTACATACGAGCATAATTGAATCCTGTAAAAAAAATAAAAACCTCAACCCTCACAGCTTTCCAAACTGTAACAAATCAAAGTGAGAATGAACAAAAGAGAGAAGGCTTTCAAGTATTTTGTCATGTGTATAGCTCATTACTGCATCTTTGAAGACAGAAACCTGCTACTTTCAGAACCTGAGGTTCATGCAAAAATCTCTGGACACATTCTTGATTCAACACAGGGAATACTGCTTGTAGCAGCACTGTCATTTGGGAAAGTGCACAAGTAAGTTTTATGCTGACAACTCTCCAAATGTTATGATAAGCCTGAAGAATATCAGTGCTTTAATTACGACCAGCTGGTCTAACTAGTTATGTCTAGACTGGGGACACCAGGAAATTTCCAGACTCGTGAGTCCAAATGTGCCTCAGGCCTCTCCCCAAATCTCATCAGGGCAGGATCTGGGCGTGCACAACCCTGAAACCCCCTGGAAAGGAAATGGTGAGAGGTGCAGCATCCTCCAAGGCATTCCACATCTAGACATTAAGGAGCCAGGAGCTCCTCCTGAGCTATGACGCACTCCCAACAGGGCTGGGAGAAACAGTTTCTTTCTTGGCCTCATTTCCTGTATCCTGCTGCTGACTCCCTACCATGATCTACGGCAGGTGAAGACAATCCCACTTAACCACATCCTCCTTTCTAGTTCTCCTTGTATTTATTAGTATTTAACACATACTTTTCATGAAAACACCTAAGCAGAAATTGGATCAATCCTACTACCCACAGTTGCCTTCGCTCCCTGCAAAGACAGCGGCTTCCCATGCCTCCCTGGAACACTTCCCCATACAAAGCGGGTAAAGCACTGCTTTCTCCTGTCTTCAATCCCCAGATCACAGAGAAGGAGCGATAGCAGGTGTACTGTGCTTATGGGATTTCTGGTCTGTCCCCTTGATTTTGGACCCTCTTCACATGAAAAGTTAGTTACGTTCCAGTACGATTCGGACATACTTCTCTAACAGATAGTTAAGATTAAGAGAATACCTAATTCTAGTATCACAGGAATGCTTAAGCAGAAATATCTGACAATTTTATTATTTACTATTTGCAATTCACCGTTACCGGAGAACCTATTAATGGTACCGAAAACCATACAGTTTCATGAACTAGGACGGAAGGTCAAAGTCATTTAATCAGCTCGTTGGAAAAATGTGGTATATACAAAGTACGTAGCAATATAGATCCTTTAATCAGAAATTAGAATTAGTTACAAAGCCCTGATGGCCTGCCATCACCTTGAACAAAGGATCAGTATATGAATCAACAAGAAGGGTTTAGCTCATTGTAGGTTAAAGGTGACTCACAGAACTCCTGACAAACTGTCATAGTGTACCTTTACGCCTGCACTGCCTTGCTGCCCCATTGCATTCTTGCCCCATATCCAGTCAAATGAAAGCTCACAGCAGTCCAGCAAAACCTACGTGTCACGAGGGAATACTTTAAGTCACCGCAGTAATTACTTAGGGGAGCACAAATTATTTTCTTACCAAAGGATATTCCAAGCATCTATTTTTCAAACAGTTTAGACACCATAAAATCTATGGGCTTTATTTCTAAAGAATACGTATGTCTACAGCAAGGCATTTCACTGCTTTATCAGGCAGCATTACGTGGTGCAGAGGACATCCTGGGTTATGCTGGGCAGGAAACCCACCTTCCATTCAAAACAGATAGGAAATGAAAACACAGCAGTTTTTAAAACTAATCGGGGGGGAGGGGGAGGAGGTTTTTTATTGGTTGGTTTTCTTTTTTTTTTTATATACATGGTCATGTATAGATTTGAAAAATCTCTCTCTCACTATGAATTAGAAGTTTTATTTCTTGTGTTCTCTCTAATAACGGACACTGTGAAGTACACAGTACCTTCTCCTGTTTCTTTCAACTACAGATACCATCTACAAACTTGCATTTTGCAAGGATATATTTTGCTCATAAATCAAGTTAGCTGCAGCATGTAAAATGGAGAAGCACAGAGTCAGATACTTGAAATAAATTTCCAGGTTTTTTAAAATACCTAGTTTCTCTTCAGGATGTTTGAGTAGCCCTTTAATGCTAAGCCTGTTGGTAGTCACTTACCAGTCCAGCTTGGCCAAATAACAGTTGTACAGCAGTTTTGCAGGCTCCTCGCCAAGTGGACGGGCAAACCTGATTTAGGACGTCAGTAACAGGAGAGTCATCCCGTGGTGTGAGTCCATTATGGCATCCAGCTTCCTTAATCAACTGCAGCATTGTGTGCTGCCAAAAAAAAAAAAACCAAAAAAACCCTTTGTCATGCTAAACTGGATTCAAAAATGTTAACACAAATGCTTCCATATGCATTTAGCATTGTTCTACGTGTTTTTCAAACAGCTGTAATGTCTGTTACCTCTGAACAATCTTGTATAGCTAGAAGAGCTCAACTGCAGAACAGAAACATGGAAGATCACCTCTGCTATTTGGAACACAATACTCCTCCAAAATCATAAACAGTATTTTGCTTATATTCTTGCAAAACAATTTAAACAAAACTACAAAAAGCACTGCGAAGACAACAGAAAAGCAGCATTTTGAGCTATGGATTGTTTCAGCTCTTTCAGGAGCAAGTGACTGGGTTTATCTTAAAAAAAGCAAAAATGCCAATTAAAATTGCCCAAATTAGTTCTGAATGGGCATCTTTTCCATTCCTTTATACGGAAAAAACAATTCACTTTTTCAAGTACCTCCCTTCGTAGCAGGCTGCGCCAGACTTGGGCACCTAAGAAGATGAAAGCTCTGAAGTGCGTCATCTGGTCAGGGCATCTGTAAGGGCTCACTTTCCTCTGCACTTTTTTATACTCAACCCACCTCATTTCAAAAAGTTGACAGAAGTCTCATTATCTCCTAGACTTCTATGCTTCTCTCAGATTGGACTGAATTTGCCCAGGTGGTTAAAACATTATCAGAAGGAGGCGTGGACCTACAATGTTATCAACGTCTTGTTTCCACAGGAAGTCAGGCTAAAAATATGCACTTGTAAATACAGATTTGGCACTGCATTTTTACTGCAGCTGTTCTCTGAATTTTGCGGACCCCTACTCTTTTTCTTCACTCCTGTGGTTAAGATCCAGGGTTATTACCGTTTTCAGCTTCAGGTTTTCTGCTGCAGACTCATTAAAGGATATTCCTTTCAGAAAATGTGATCCTATTTGAACAGGTACAGTGGGCAGTTCACACTGAATTGGCTGAGGTGGAGTCTGCCTCCTTCCTGTTTGCTGAGCTTCAGCTTCACTGCAACAGCCCTGAAATATAAAGGACAGATCAATTAGAAGAAATTAAGACATTAGAAAACTGAATACAAGTCCAATTTCTTTTTTAATAGTAATGTTGAGGGTTAGGAGGGATGAAAGAGAGCAGGTTTGGCAGGTCCTACCTGAAGACTTGCTTCAATAGCTTTTGGGTTCAAGTGGAAGCCAGCCTTCATTGCATATTCACAATGGCCTAAGCTCTCCAAAGCCACTTTGTAAGCCTGACGTTAAATAAGAAGTTGAGATAGGACAGGCATATCAGCAAGGAAGCAAGCACGCAGTCATTGTGTCTGGATACACGTCTAAGAATCGTTACATGGATTTAACCTACTCAGTTCCATGGCATACACACGTTCATCATAAAGATTCTCATACTGTAATTCCCAAACACCTCACGGCTGCCTGTCGTACCTATTTCTGCCGTAATACACTCCTTCCCCGTGTCACTCCTTGGCCCGCTACTGTACGACATGCACATGAAAGCAGCAGACTTTAACAACTCACCTGCAAAGCACTGTCAATTTTCATGTTTAGCTCTTTGAGCTGATGTTCGGGGATTGCCACACTCTGTGAGCAGAATAGTTGCTGAACTTCAATTCCTGCCAAGCATCCATCACAGCCTCTTTCTCGCAGTCGAGATGTGGCCTGTAGTGTGAAATAAAAATGCAGGGTAAAGAGGTTCACATTAAACTAGGTCAAGCTTAATTATATTTTTAAAAAGAGGAAAAAAAACCCCACAGAGTTTAAAACATTATAGAGGAGATGAGAAACAGCACTGGGTGGAAAGGGTCTGGAGGAGATTATTTATTATAACCTGCTAAATCTCAGCTGCTACTTTTAAAGTACAAATCTCACATAGTTTGTATGGCATCAAGGTGTTGGCAAGCAACTTAATTCAACATTGTTTGCTGTTAACTATTTCTGCTCCCTCTCAGGACTGAGGATCCAGTTACACAGGCCGCAGGATGACTGTGGTTACCAGAGGAGGGACTTACAACTTCAGCTTAAAGGGTATTACTAGCCACAGAAACGGAAGAAACATTAATCATGTGTACAAAAAAGAAGGTCTATTTTATAATATTAGGGTCATTACTGTGGCACAATTTGAGAAGAGCCACGCAAGACTGTAAGATCAACTAAGCACAGCAAAAGAATAGTGTTATGTAAAACGATGCTGAAAAATCAGAAATAGGAAAAGTCAAATATCTAGTTCTAACAGTAAATATTACAATAATGAGCAGGGTAAAACAAATAGAAGCTTACTCTCAACTGCGTTTAAGGCCTCAGATACAGCTTATTCTTCAGTCTAGGATGGAATCTTGCTCCAAACTAGGGACTGTTAGTACTACAGTCAATGGACAGACACATTGCTCACCTCATCACGGATACAAAATTACAGCATTTTCCCAGTGAAACTATTAAAAAGGAAAATTGGCTCTGCGTTGCTGACAAAGTACGATGTTAAACTTTATTCTGAAGCAGCAGTGTACCCTCCTGCCAGTGAAGCTGATTTGATGTGGAAATAATGGATTGACTTCCACTCCACAAAGTAAAAACTGGGCAAGATTTCAGTATTTGAAATCTCCCTTCTATCAAAATGACTTGTATGTTAGTCTATCTAGTTATAAGAGAAAGATTTTATTTATTTACAGAGCACAGAGTTTTCTTACACTGCCCTAAAACCTCACACAAATACTTCAGATTAGTTGTTTCAGTGAATCTTAAAAAGTGAGAAGTTTCTTTTATTCTTATTATGGAACTAGGGAGAACCTGTATTTTTCTCTTCTCCTCCCCACGTATGCTCAATGAAGGATTTGGTTAGTATAATAGTCATACTAAACTCTATTTTGAAATACAGGTTTTATTAACAGTAATACCTGAAGTGAGCTGTTAAGGTCCCAGATTCTGCAAATCCAAGTTTAATCTCAACTACGTTTTAAACAAGCTTGACAGCGATTGTAGGAAATCGCTAAAATTGTAATTGTTCCTTATAAGGAAGTAAGTATACTAAACACAAAATTAACTATTTTTATGCAAAATCAGCAACACTTTATTAGGATTAGACCCGTCACAATTATCTGTAATACACCTAAAGCACTCCCAGATCCCTATTCTATCCGGTGAGATGGACTTATGCTGCAGCAAAAAACAGACGTAATTCTCTGCATTCACAGCTTTCATATACCTCACAGAAGCTAGCTGATAAATGACAAGATTTCTAGCCAAGATCATTAACAAGTCTGCGTGGGCTGGCAAACTGGACTTCAAAAGCACATGCTCCAAGTTACTTGCATTTAAGGAAACCATACCCTCAGTGTCTGAATCTCCCAGTCTGCAGACTTCGGTGGTGCCAGGGAAAGCAGAAAAGCTCATAAAACTATTTCTCTTTGTAAGTACTTTTTTCAGCAGTACAAGTAAGGATTCCGTAGATGGCAAGTATTCACGAAGATACAAACCCAGGGAGTGGTACTTTTCAGTAATGCAATTAACATCCCAACAACTGATGGATGAAGCCACGTCAAGCTTAACAGCATGAAGACCAAAGTGTTAAAAGTCACCACGAAGATTTTTAAGATTAAAGCAGAAATCATACTTTAAGAGAAATAGACACGGTCTAAATTATATTTCTTCAAGATTTTGCTCTGGTTTTTTGACTTCTTGTATGATGTTCTTTTTTAAAATCGCTCTGTCTGCCAAAGCACATTTGAACATTGTTCATTCATTAACTAAGAAGCTGTTTCCACTATTGTGCACTTCTTAAGTACAGCACCAAAGAAAACTTTACACAGGGCAAAGATAGTATAATCACCAGATAGGTAAACCAAGTTTAAGCAACTGAAAATAACTGCACCATGTTCCGTCCTTCAAATGTAGCATGCCTTAAAAATCAGATATTTTTATTTATTTATTAGGGCATCCACCCTGAATTTGGGTTTCACTAAACATACCTGTCATTTCACTACATATAATGTCACTACGGCAAGACCTCCATACCTCTGCTGCTCCTCTCCATGATCGTATTGCATCTTCTAGCTCATTTGTGGGGCTTAAACTTGAGGCTCCAGCACCACTAACATTCTTTCTCTCCTGAGCTACAGCTTCAGCAAAGCAAGAGTGTGCCACCGGCTGGACCTTCTGCAAAGCTTGTGACAAGAACTGGAAGTGGACCTGCATCACAGTCAAGAAACAACGCCCAAGTACCTGCAAGAGAAGAAAGAAAGAAACCAGTTCTAGGCAAACAGAAGATTTCATGGAATTTTCCCTTATTCCTTTTTGTTCACTATTTGGAGTAAGGAATTAAGTTAAACTCAGATCTTTTTTTAATAACCTTTCGGATCATAAGTAATACATCATATTTTACCTTATTTGAAGCAAATGGTTAACAGTGAGTATTTCTGTGATTTAAGGAGTGATCAGACTGACCCTATGTCATTTTTACTTTTGCATTCAAGCTATGGTTATTTGAAGAATGAAAAGCCTGTTCGGTTACTTCGCAATTTCAAGCACATGAAACAACACAAAGATGGGAGCCGTGTATTATCAGGAGGACAAAGTCAACAGCAAAACCCACTTGCACACAGAGCTAGCTGAATTTATGCTAAAAACAAAAGAATCTAAATAATTTTAAAACTTTATCATAAAAATCAGAGAAGTTGAATCCAGCAGTTTATTGTCCAGGCAGAGCAGTAACTGGTAATAAGCATCAATAACACTTTCTCGTATAATACAGTGGCACCACAGGGCGTTTTTTAATATAACAGCGACTGCAGAGTGCACGCACAATGCTGCAGCCCTGTCTGTCACCTGCACTGTCTGACAGGAACTGCTAACGCTGGCACAAATCTTCTCTTCAGAATACTTCACTGAAATGGGTCATGTACTATTGACTTAGAAAAGTCAAAGGAAAGGCAGGGAAGTGAAGGGCTGCAGGTCGCTCCCATCCCCCATTTATCTCCCTCTCTTTCCAGTGCTAATGAGAATTGTGACCAAACAGACATATGCCTCAGTTACTACAAGCAAAACAAAACAGGTCACACAAACTGAGTATTCAGGTGCAGCCACCACATGTCGAAGAACAGACAGGAGCGCGACCATCCGACCATCCAGGAGGACATCCTGGAGAGCAAAGCAGATGAACAGGAGCGCTCTGTCTACCTTCAGGGCCACGCTCTCCTAAGTGGACAAAAGCTTATAACAAAGCCTAACTCAAACACGGCAGAGAAGCAAGTATTTTCCAAATTACTGTAGGAAGTATTTAAAAACTATTCAAAGTGTTTTGCTTCTTCTATGGAGTTTGTCCCAAAGTGGTTTAAAATGCATATTTGACTTTGATTTATTAAAGAAGACTCAACTTGAATTCCATTTTAGGAATAATTCATAAAATACACAGATAATGTACAAAGCCATCATGCCTTGGAGCAAATAAATCATCTGGCTTATTTTCAATTACATTCTTCTGAGTAAAAATATTCAGACACAATGATCTTACTGGCAAGACTCTGTAGTCACGCCAACAGTTATATGCATTAGTTATCTGCTTCAGAAGAACCAGTGGTGGCAATGCTTTTTTCCATTGCATCCGGACTCCTTTTGACATTCCATTCGGGTTTGATCACTTCCCTTCTTTGTAGAAGGCATAAAATTAAACACTTTTGGTACTTTGACTGACCTCAGAAAGTGGAGTTTGCCTTATTAAAAAAGCAGTCAGCAAGTGATAAAAAGAATACACCACCAACTTTCCTGGCTACAAGATTAGAGAGATTTATAAGAAAACTGCGGGAAAGGCAACCGGTGATCTGAATATTTCTGCGTACGAACAATGCAGTTCTCAGGGGAAGAAGAAACTAGGACTCATTAGGAATTTCAAGCCGATTAAGTTGCAAAGAATATTTAAGGTACAGAGGTTGAAGTTTCCCCTGCTTGGGAATAATGCTCAAAATAAACAAATGATTTAGTTTCTAAGTGCCAGCACATAACATTCCTTGTATAATTTACAATGTTAAACAAAAAAGATAAAATAGCAACATGTGCTTTACTGAAACTTCTATTTTGTTGGAAAAATAATCTATTTCAGTCTTCCTCAGAAATGGGCAAGGATAGTTTTATCTGCTTAAATAAAATCCAAGTGGTGGAAGATTTTTGCACTATTAAACACTCAATCCAGATGCTAAAATTACTTTGCTTTAAAGTTCACTGCATGAGGATTTTCTTCAAAGGAGCTGAAACTCTGTCTTAACTGTGGGGAAAAGTATGACTGCCACCAGTTTGGCAAATACGCCTGGGTTAGCCAGCAGTTACCAAAGTGTGTAAAGCAATAGGCAAGTTCTGTTGCAACATCTGCAGATATATTAGCATATGGATGCATTTTCTTTTCTACACCATCTCTTTTTTGAGTTTATTTTTCCCTACTTTCCTATGCAGAAGTGTGTTGGCTCTCCTAGTTTAGGCCACAATAAGCGTTAAACCCAGAGACGATGTAGTAGTCAAAGATGAACTGAACCACGACAGGTATCAACTAGAAAGTTTTCCGTGGTAGTGGTGGTGTTTCCTTCAAACCGTTTCTTATAATTACGTCTATTGCATATACAATGAGGTCTTCAGCTTGCAAACTTTTTGTCCCAAGAAATACAGCTCTAGCGCTTTGACTTTCCTAACCTGTTTCCAGGTAGGACAGCTAGTTAGCTGAGTGGCTGAATGACCTTACCTAAAGGAACCTGTCTTCCTGTTCAGGCAGTTGGAAACAGTGGGACTTTTGGTCTCACTTCAGACTTCTCTTGACTCTGAAACGGGTGATGAGTTTAATCATGCCTGCTACGTACAAACAGGAGCATCAGGTGTTAGGTTACTCTGTCCCATATTTTCCTCCTACTGGGAGCACACAATCAACTTTGGAACGTTTTGCTGGATGAAGTGGACACACAAATTTGCCAGATTCCATTGCTAAACAGTGATGCCACGCAAATTCCCTGGCAAAGCAATTCTTACAGAACAGATTCTTTAAAGCAGAACACTAACAAAATTAGCAAATCACCAGTGTCGGTCTTCCAAACCTGATACAAAGACTGACTGGCAGTTCCAAGTCAGTGGAGAGTTTTTTGGGGTTTTTTTTTGGCTACTTGCCTAAACAAACAAAACACTCAAAAACCCAAAACGTCACCACATGCTTATTCAGTGGTTTCATACTACCTACCCCATTTCCCTTGGAGTTCTTAATGGCCTTGGTAACAAGCCCAGTGCACAACCTGCCTACCCACTGAACAGACCAAACTAAAACAGCAATGTAACGAAGTTAACAATGAGGTGTGACTCAAACTGCTGTTCCAGATTATGAGGTAACACCTTTTCCCACATTTACTGAAAGTGGGCAGACTATTATTCATTTTTACTGCGTTGCAATGCCCTGCAGTTCGAAAGAGTGCTTTCATGATCAAAACACCTCCACGGGAAGACACAATCCTGCTCACTGAAAAATCTACCTACAAGATAAACCAGATTCCAGCAGAAGTTGCACCTTTATGTCTCCACTATCAGGAAACACAGGCAACCTAACAGACTTGTTTGTGCTAACAGTCAACCTAAGTCCAGTAGTGATAATCTGATCTCATTTTAGTTCACTACTAAAATCTAACTAACTATCTTAGCAAAAAAGCATTTAAGTGTTAAGTATTTTAAAAATAAAAAACAGCAATTAAAATGTAATAAAAAATATTTCTAAGGACAATACTAGCTGTTCTGAGAGCAGACCATGAGAGTATGGACCAAGACAGGAGTACAATGGCATTCCAGCAAGCCATAACATTTTCTACTGATCTGAAGCAGCTTTTTGCTACTAACAGTTCAACTCAGAAAAGCCTAAAGCCAATCCCTGCAAATCACAAGAAAGATAATAATTCAGATGTTTAAACTGGCTTTAAAATGTATGCTAAGGGAAGCCTACATTTTATATTTACTCAGACATTTTTGTCCCACAACCTTCTTGTTCAAAAATCTTCAATTATTTTATACACATAAAAGCCAAGAATTCTGTCCGTTTAATACCGAACGGAGCACACAGAGCAGCCTGTGCCTATTCATGTTTCCCTTTTGTGTAGGAAGGTGATCTGCACCTGTCATTACCACCACTTTAACAACAACACACAAGCTCCACGTAACTAAACCAAGATTCACTCTTTGAAGTACTGAAGCTGCTGCAAAGCTTCACAAAAGGTGAGGAAATATACAAACTTTTTTATCCAGGTATTTTTTTGTTCTGGTTTGGGATTTTCCCCCCCCCACAGGATTTCCTTCAACACTTTATTAACAGAAGTACAGGGTTACTGCATTCTTCCTGCTTACAAAACTTTAACAACAGATCTGGAAAACTTAAAACGCACTCTTGTTCCCTGATTTCCAAGCTGTTCCTCACTCACACAGGCACAAAAGCACCTGAGAATTCATAGTTTTTTGAAAGGCAAAAAGACAAGACAGAAAATAAAAATCAGCATTTGCATTTCTGAAATTGAGAAACCTTGGGAAACTCCATCTGTCACCAACACCTTGATCAAGAGAAGTCACCTTCTTACACATCTTGGCAGACAGCTCTGAACTAGCAAGCTCTGTTCTGTTAAAAAACAATAAATAATTTAAAAACCTCGCCCACTGCTGCTGCAGTCCAGGTTGCACAGCCTTTTTTAGTCCAAATCCAAGCCAGCATATGTTTATCAGAACCTGAAAGTTTTCTTGATATTGCCTTCCCTGGGGACTAGGGCCCACTACACTAGATAACATGTGGAACCTCAGAAAAGCTATAGCTCTCTCCTACATTTCTAAAGCCAAACCTGCTGCACTTGTATTCCTCATTCTTCCTCAAAACACACAGCCTTTTGACGAAGGCTTAGGAAAAGGTATGCTTTCCTTCCCCGGGCTCACACGCAGAAGCAGCCTCATTCTCATGTCCGTCTCATGAATTCGGGGTTCTGTCCTCCAACCCCACCATGAATTACAACTCGCCTCCTGCTGCTCCCATAATACCAGACGCCATCCCTCAAGTCAGTCTCTGGAGTCCTCTTCACAAAATATGGCTGAGCTGCCACCCAGATACTGGGCCACTTCCCAATTCTTAGAGTTGTTCGTTCTTTCAGTCATCTACCAGAGAAGCTGCAAAAGCAACCTGACATGTTTCTGTATTTCTCCCCCTCTGTTTTTCCAGGGAAACAACTACACTGCCTCTCACATGCTTTTCCCCAGTCAGTGAACTCTGATGAAGTCAGGCAAGTCCTTTATATTTTTCTGCTTCCATTGTGAGTTTTTTAATCCTGTGGGTAGTTCTATGAAATGTTAACTTTATAGATCGGGGGGAAAAAACAAACCACACTTTTTAAAATTAAAATTTCAGCACAAATAGCTCAGTCTTCAAACCACACAGCAACAGAGAAGGAGAGGCCCTCAAAAGGTCATCCTACTGTCCTGAGCAAGGAGCAATTTCGTCTGGGACAGTTTTGCTAGATGCAGGTTTAACCTGTTCTGTAAGTTCTTCATGATGGAGGCTCCCTACCCTTTGTAGCAATCCACGTCAGTGCCTCACTAACATTACAAATTATTTCCACAACACCTAATAGGAATCTTTCTAAGTTCATTGCTTGCTTCACCTTACGTGGACATGAAGAACAGAACACTGCCACATCTTCTGGCAGCTTCTTACACACCTGAACAATTCTCATTTTTCTTCTTAGTCTTCTCTTCCATAGAGTCAGTCTTTCCAATTTGTCCTCTGAAGTCCTACTTCCTGGATGTCTGATTACTCTTGCTACTCTCCTCTGGTGTCTCTCCAGTGGCTCACTATCTCTAAGTGCAACAGCAGTGATGTGCGGGTGCACTGTGTTTAAGGTCATAATCACAGAATCACAGAACTGTTTTGGTTGGAAGAGACCTTTAAGATCATCAAGTCCAACCATTAACAATCACCACAGTGAAGAGAGTTGAATGCTTATTTCATGGTTCTTGCAGTTTATAGTCATGTTAAATGCATGCCAGCTGCCTCTTTGCACAAGAGCAACATTGATTTACTATTTGCAGTCGCACAACACTGACTCCTACTCACACAACTGCCATAAGCCCTAAAACTATTCTTCAGAACTGCTGCCCAGTGGGCTTCACTTGTGAAAAATTCTATTTAAATATTGTAACATGCAGTTTCCCCCTCTGAATTCCATCCCAACTGGAAAACTCAATTGTTCAAGATCATTTTTAATTCAT
>NW_010417389.1:20139-30369 GCF_000710305.1 Buceros rhinoceros silvestris | reverse complement strand
GAAGAGCGTACCTGGAATGTCATGGGCTTTCAGATCACCTACAAACTTAAATATATTCTCTTTAACAGCCTCTGACCTGCCAAAGTCCATTTAAACAGTAAGCAACTGATAACTGCTTCCTGGGCACAACCATCCAACTAGCCTGTCCATATGTGAGTCAGCATCAAATACTTCAGTTTTGCCAGTTCTTAAGCAAAAGCAGAACACAGTACTTGTCTCCTTACACACAGGTTCCTATAAATCCTGCATATTGAATTTTTTAAAGCTATATGTAAGATGCAGTTTTAATTAAGACAAGGTGTAAGGGAAGTACGATGACAAAGTAGTTAATTTCCACAAGATATGCTTAAAAAGAAGACCAAGCGATCCAGCTGTTTTGCTTCACTCTCTTGACATTTGTTCCTACCATAGAGCTGCCTGGTGAAGGGAGCACTCAGGTACGCAGGAGCTCAGGAACGAGGGTCGGGGCTACACAGGTAAAGCAGGGACCAAAGCAAGTTTCTCTACCTTTGCTTTAAGCTGGCAGAACATGCAGACAGCTTATGAAACAATGCTTTGCTTTTGCTCGTGAACTCCACTCTCTGCTGAAGCAGCACTCTCGCCACACAGCGTGTGGGGCAGCCTATGAATTAGCACCTAGAACTGCTTGACTAGGTTATAGAAGCAGTGTACAGACAGTTGCCAACATTTTGCAAGACAGAGTTTCAAAGTCCATGAAAAAAAAGCTTAGAAGACAGGTAGAGCTCTGTTCGTTTCTGCCTTTTTTTTTTTTTTAAATTAAACTCTTTCAGCACAGGTATTATCACGGTCTTTAATTACATAAACTCACACTGATTTCTAATTTTTTTTTTTTAAAGAAAGGTGTTTTTTTTCCTACAGCCTTAGCTAAACTTAGTGATATTAGGTTGTCTTCAAAAACACCAGCCTACAGAAGACATTTATTCCAAATATATAATCCATCTTAAATTCATTCTATACTAAGTATACAACACCGAAACTGTTGGTCAGATTTCTCACTACAATTATGTACTACTAATACCATTCTACTTATCTACTTCATCCCCGAGTTGTCCATTTATAGAAAGTAGATAATGCTTGACGAGCATGTATGTATAACAATCATCCTTACAAAGTTACCAGAAATTTAAATCAAAAACAACAGAATTAAAAAATAATTTTCCACTCGAGATGGAATTCTGTAGGAACTACTTTGCAAAGACTGCTGGAAAGAAGTATGTCAAATCACAAGAAACCACTTAGAACACCAGGGATTGGTATGTGACTATCACTTAACACTGCTTGTTACATAATTAAGACGTTTACTAAAGGAGAAATACCCAGAAATACCCAGCCCGGCATGATGAGAGTTGGGGATGCTCTCTTAACCTCAAAACTTCTGAATTCTGACTGCTGGGGACTCACTTCCAGCATATAGAAATTATAGAGAAGTCATGAAATACTTTACAGTACAAATCTTTTAAACACACGAGCTCAAGAAGAGTGGTAAAACATTATTTTACACAAATCTGGATCACTAGTCACCTAATATGCAGTTTTACACAAACACTGATGACAATACACCACCCCCAAGAGTTCGGGTTTCCCTTCAGAACGGATAATGCTGTGGAAGTATAGGCTAATTTAGAGTATGATGGCTTAGTAACATTAGAAATAGTCGCTAACATAAACCAGAAAATTGTCTACAACTTAATTCGTTGGGGGGGGCAGGGTGTTGAGGTTTTTTTTTTGTTTGCGTTATTACTATTTTTAATCTAAGCAAGGTTTCCCCAAAGGAGAAAGAGGTTGTTGGATTGCTGGCTGTACATTTAAATCATACAGAAGACTACCATTTAGAATGACATAGAATTAAACTGTATTCCCTATCTCATCTTTCTTATTTCATGAAATTAATAGAGTGTAAGTTCTTATACCAAAATATGTACTAAGTACCTAATTCAACTAAGTCGGAAGTTAGGCACTGCACGTGACTTAATACTTTCCAGAAGAAAACTTAAGAAATGAAGTTTCTCTTCTTAGCAGCATTGCCCAGAAGCACAAAGCAAGGCATAGTGAGCTTTTGGTGTAGAAGTTATTTTGAAGATAAGTCCAATTACAAAGTTATGATACAAATTCACATGCAAAACAGGATCCCCAAGGTAGCTTACCTCAATGTCCTGTAGGCTGAACTCTTTCTGATCTTTAAAGTTTGCAGCTCCTGCACTCAGTTCCATCAGCATTTTTGCTATTTCTGGTTTTATTGCTGCTGTGAGTCGACTTGCTGCTTCCATGACATGTTCCTGCACGTCTTTCAGTTGCATAGCTGCCTTAGAATAGTGCGAGTTCCTAAATACGCCGCTGAAAAGGTCTGTAAGGAAAGTGCTCGTACGGCAAAACACGTTGAGTGCATCCAGGTATTTGGAGATTCCCTGCTGGATGTCTGCGATCGGAGTAGTGTGGGACACAGGGTGGTTGCAGCTGCCTGCAGCAGCTGAGGAGACCAAAGGGGATGCTGGGGTTGTCGATGCCAGCGGTGCGCTCAGGGTCCTGCCTAGCTCAGGCATTTGATACTGCTGGTGTTGCTGCACTTTTTGCTTGGACCCGCCAAGCAAAAAGCGCCGCTTATAGTCCATTTTGCTTTCTTGTGCACTACAGCAATACATAAGTGAATGCTTGTCCAAAGATTTCTTGAATCAACAATCACTTGTCAAATTCCTTCCTCAAATATAGAGTTATGTACAGTAACAGTGGAGGACTGTGTACATCGGTTCCACAAAAGGCATTTCAAAAAGGCAAGCGTCTGTATAATCTGTATCAGCAGTGAGAAAGGCAGCAGATTCGCTGACTTCGTATTTTCAGTGTTCGGTGCAGGCCTGCTGCAGTTATAAACTGTACTCAAAAAGCGAGCCCAAGTATCTTAATAATGCTCTGTCTCTTGTTTGATATTCCACTCCGCATACATAAAAGCAACGCTGGAGCAGAGCAGTTACCGCCTACAATTTCTTCGTGAGCATGTTATTGTCACTTGCTGTTAAGTCTACAAAAGTTATTTTTATCAATGCAAATAATAGTTTTAGAAGCAATATCTTAACACAATTTCCCCGTTAGTAATATCAGGAAAAGTGGAGCAAACCACCGATCAACAGCGATTACAAAAACAGTGCAGAGGCTCCTTCCTTGAAAAAGCAAATCCTTATGTCAGCAGATCAAATATCTTCAAATGTCTTGACAGATCCGGTCTGCCAAATTAGTTTATTTGTAGTGTCTCTTCTTAATACTGGAGGGAACAAAAAAAATCTGGACTCTGATTACAGAAGACTTTGCAAGTATAAGCTATTAAAAATTAGAGGGTTTATTATTGCAAGCCTTCTTCCCCTTTCCTTGTTTGTTGAGGTAGTTGTTTCCGTTATAACATTAAGAAGTGGTGCTTCCAGACTGCATTTGCCCTCAGTTGTAGGCTCTGAACAAAAATGCACAAATGTAGTTGTAAGGCCTCTAGGTCATTTCCTGTGAAAGGGAAAAAAACAGTTTAAGATACTATGGAACAATGAGAAGGTTTAAGATTAACTCCTGCAGTGTCCCGGTGTACTTCTCTAGGCATACATCACCAACAATACCCAGGATCAAAAGGAGGGGAGAGTTGCACTGACAGTTTAAAAGGCAGTTACAAGTTGGTGTTATCCTGTTACTAAACTCAACACTGCTGAATATTTTCTTATTAATTCTCCCATCCTAGACTGTCAAACTTAAGACTATCTTTAATCCCCAGTGCAATCCTTATACAGTTAAGAACAGTAGAAGGCTATTAAAGCAGAACGCAGGGGGAATTAATCACATTTTCTAACCTCATCCTTTTTAAATAATTCAAGAATTAAGTCAATGAAACCTTTTTTCATGCATCATAATTTATTGCAGAAGTCTGAGACTCCCATTCATTTTAATAATTTACTAAATCAACAGATGCAGATCCTTAATTTTTTTTTCAGTACAACAACCGACAAATCTGTCCATATCTTAACCGAGATTAGAAAAATATAACGTACACATCCCATTCCAGCATGATTGACAGAATCCATCATATGCAACATATTACACAAGGCAGGACTGCCTAACAGGTTGGCCTAAACAACACCCCCACCAGATATGAAAGTAGGAAGTAAATACTAGTACTGCCCTGCTACTACCAGCAAACTCTGGTGCAGCTGGAGAGCCAAGAGCGCTTACTTCAAGGCATTTGTAAGAAGGTGAACAGACCCTGAGCAATGAGAAAGGGTTGGTTTGCAGCAGGAGACATTCAAGGCCAGGCTGGTGGAACTGAAGCTTCTGGAAAAGGGCACGAAGATTTTTTAAGCCCTTACCCTTAGCCAAACACAGCTCTTAACTGGACAGGGCTTGGCATCCCATGATCATGTTTACAGGTTGGAGTCATATATCCATACAATGGTCACAGTTATCCTAGGAGCTCATTTACATATTTTTATATACACATTTTATATAAACACACATATTTATAAGCGTGTGTGTGAGACAAGATTTTTTTTCCCCCATATACTATAAATTTATAGCTTGTTAATTAATCCCACCTCAATCATCTTTGTTTCTCCTGTGCCGAAGTCAGGGCTGCACTGACCTAATTAGCTCTCATCCCACCAGCTAGGTTATGGTGGGAAAAACCCATCCTGGCGGCCTGAACAGGTAACTTTCTACAGTGTAACTCGCTTGCAAAGAGAAACGTTCTATTTCTTGAGACTCCAGAAGGCACTGATTAACAATATCAGGACGTTATCAGAAGGAAAGCACAATGTAGAGAAACGCAATTTGTTCAATCGGTTTATCTGGTCCTAGCTATTCAGGCCACTCTCTCCCTCTCCTACACAGGCACATAACTTGATTTGATCAAATAAGGACATCCTTATCCTTACTGCAGTAATTGCGACATACAAGGCTAATATCAAACAGTAATTCATAACAGAGGCTTTTTCCCTAAGCACTTTAAAAACAAAAATAATCCAGACATGGGAAGGAGCCCTTTCATTCAACAACAAAATGTTCCTTTAGCTATTACATTTGAGATATGAAAACGGTATTAACACTGTCAAAATAGTTGGGGAGTAAAGATTTTTATCTTCAGTCCAAATTTCTTATTTCCACCCTTCTGAAGAAACAGGTTATCAGTTCATTCACATAATGCGTTTTGATACATACACACAACACAAGAATCCCACAGATAAAGCAGGCGAGACATCACAGGACAAAACAACATATAGAGCCGGATTCTCTCACATCCACTAAAACAACAGACACACAAGTTTTGCAGGAAGTTGCTGCTGCACATGGTTCTGCTTCTGAGATCTAGAGCAAGTATTCTTTCACATTCCCACTTTTTAAAACATGATGAACAGATAAAACACTGATTACTTTCTTTTCTAACTACTTTATACTTCTCCCAGCAGTCACACCGAATGTGTCAAAATGCGATAAACCCATTAAGAACAGCTGACAACATTTTTCTCCTTGCTTTACAAGCCACGGTGCCTTACAGTGGAAAGCATGATTAAACTGCTTTTTGTGGTTGCATATGAATTTAGATGGAACAAAAGGGTTAGTCAATTTATATGCTTTGTATAAGTAACTTGGTGATTATTTTCCCTAAGCAGACGTGAATTTCACATTGCAGAGGAACTTAAGAAATGATCATGAAACATCCAAATGTTCACTAGTGCCAGAAGTGGAAAAAGCTAAGAAGGGGTTTTCAAGCTATACAGCACCGAATCAGACAAGCATATTAGAGATGCACTACAATTTGGCAGTTCTGATTACACACTGAGCCTTTCAGGATCAAATTAAGACTCTGATCATTTGAAACAGCCTGATATTTAGCCAATACATAAAACTGCTGCACCCTAAAAGAACATCAATGCAATTAATAGAAAAAAAAAAATCTTTTTATGTTTTCTACGGTTATAAACAAACATGATAAATCATTTTGTTTTACTTCTAGACAATTTCATAGTCAAACCTGCAGGTACTTATTCAATTCTTCAACTTCAGTATTCCCTTGTAGTAAGCCCAACACAGAAGTTAAAGAGGACAGCTTATATCGTCAGCATCTAAGGAGACACTTATTTAGGGAGCCGAAAGCGCTAGTTCTCAACATGAGGTATGTGGGTAATGCTATGTGTCTTACACTTTCTATAATGGGATCTCCAACATGCCACGTACAAAATAAACATTCTTCCTTTTGCATCTTTTCCTGAAGAAGTGAAGCAGAGAATGTTCCCACGCTTTCCCCTCCCTTCCCCAAAGCTGCAGTCCCCCTCCTCTTGGTGCATGGTCTAAAAGTGGGGACTTCATACTGCAACTATAACAACTTCATGCCAACCTAACTCTTGCCATATGGGGGGGAGATCAAAGTGTTTGATTCCAGTCATACAAGAACAGCATATTATCAGTCGAAAATACAAACCAGGAGAAAGTCTGAACAAAGCCTACCGCAGGGCCAAAAGGCCAGGAAGCTGCTAGAGCCAAGGGCCTCCTGTCAAAAACACACCAATTCCCTCTTACATTTAGTTACACAAAACTTATGCAAATCCAAAAATGACTCCACTACAAAAGGCATCATTCCATCTTCAAGTTCTACTGTCACTAAGGTATACATCACCTCGACAGGCCACTGGAAGTCCAAATGCTGACATCCGAAAAACTAGCTCAATAGTAGGAGAAACCCGTATGTTATTTCATGAATACCAGTCATCCACTGTCCCCACCACTAGCTGGCTCGGAACTGAAAAAGTTACTGGCCAAGCCCCAAGCAACATCAATTTGTGTATCAGCACATTGCAACGCAACTACAAACGTTGTGGCCGAGGAAACCCAGCCTAGAGCAGGGACCCCCGGCTGGGAACAACACCCAACTCTGACCCAAAGCCATGTGTATCACAAGACAGGCTCTGCTGCTTTGCTCACCTTGAGCGCCACACTGGCAAGGGCAAGACAATGATGGCAAGGACGGAAGAGACAACAGCAAGGGGCTCTGGAGAAGGCAGCACTGAGACACCCAACTACAAAGAGGTTTCAAACCAGTAGTCTACACAAGAGCACACACACAGTACTTAAAGAGGAGAAACGGAGCTAGTCCCAGATAAGGGCCTTGTAAAGTAGAGGTACCGGACTGCCCGAGGCACAAATGAACCATACCAAATCTTCACCTAGAGGGAAGAGCCACAGGCCATGAGAGGTGCAAGAGGTTATTTCGTCCTTCTCCTTTTAGTCAGACTACAAATTGTAAGTAAGAATACAGGTGGTGGAAACTCTTTCCTCCAAATAAACTTTTCTGGATCCTCATAAAGAACAGCTTAAGAAAAACAGTCAAGTAGTCCCAACTACTTTTGTAGTAGTTTTTCTACAGATTTTTAACTGGGAGGTGATTAATTTTACACCATCCCAAACTAAAGATGGATCACTCTACAGCTATGGTGTGTTTAGCATTTACAAAACATATCCATGCAAAAATACAAGAAATTGGAATCCACATATCAATCAATAAAAAGAACATTAGAATTCCAGTAACAAATCTCATAACCAATTTTTGACTTCAACTACAATATCTCCAACACTCTGAATTAATACACCACATCTATTAATATTAAAATTGCCATAAGAATGACACTGTAGAATATATTCAATCCATCCATAAAGAGAAAATGAATAGAATAAACTATGGGGACTTCTAAAATTTGTTTTCATTTCTAAATATTGTATTGGACATCAAACCTTTCAAAATAATAGAAAAGCTGTAACTATGCTTTGACGATTAAACTTTACAGTCAACAAGAACAGCCATCTCCAAGTAATGCTGACTGGCAGAAAATATGCATTAATCTCTGACATCAACTCAGTTATTTTTCACCTGTCATTTCTTACCAACACATCAGAAACACTTAAAGCCTGCAAATGCTTTTATAGGGGTTGACAAGTATAGTTATCTTCACCGTGAGGGCAAACGAGGCTTACAGTTTCTCACGACTAGCTTCATGCAGCTGTCAGGATGCAGGCACATGACACAGCCCAGCAGGAGAGGACGCACGTCCTGGTGGTTCAGCCTTTTGGCAGGCAACGCGCATCACCAAACCCCAGCTGCTTTTGGTAAGGTGCCCGTACTTAGCCTACAAAGCCAGAAAGGGAAACCAACCTCACTTCTCAAGGCTGATAGCCTTTCTAACAGGGTGGGCTGCAGCCTCTGCAAGACCCAGCCAGCTCCTGTATGTTTTCTGGGGTTTGGTTTGGGGTTTTGTTTGTTTGTTTTTTTCATCCAAGTTGTAAAAATCTCCTATAAGAGGAGGACATGGGGTGAAAGGGGAAGAGAGAGAAATATCTTATTATACCAATATCATTTTAATTCTTGTTAGCTCGTGAATTGCTTATTAAGATTCCTTTTTGGCTGCTTGCCCAGAACAGTTGGATGAACAAAACAAACCAAAACACAAAAAGTAGGCAAGCCAATCCTTAGTGAGCACAGGAAGCTCCTTTTGGAAACATCCTCCTTCCAGGGTCTCCCCTTCCAAATACCAGCTCACCAGATGCTCTCGCTACTCCAGGGTTAGACAGGTATCAATGGCCAAAGAGTTAAAACTGATTCAACATCTTCCCTCCCACCAGTTGGGGATCATAGCTCACAGGACATACTCTACGAGGACTATGAAGTCTAACCAGAATCATCAACTTGAGTATCCCATTGAAATCTATAAAAATCTAAACAGACCCACTTATTAGTATAGAAACAGATCTCATTTACCAGTGAAACAATTACAAACAGAAGCATGGAGATTACTAAGTGGAAGGCTCCAGCAACCTGATTTTAGTAACTCAAAGAACAATTTCACTGATTAAATATTTACCTAATATTTATAGACAGTCTCTAAACTAATTATGTCATTGTCTAGAGTTTCTTTCCCTTCAAAAGTGACCCTCCGTAAAAACAAAGCTATCAACTGTGCCAATTTGTGTCTTTGCACTTATCCTGAAGAATCCTCTAGAGGTATATCTATGCTAGATGCCCTAAATGACAAGCAAAGGAAAAGATACCCCAATGCCCTGCTCCCCCTCTCTTGTCCTCCCTCCCCTCCCCCCCAAAAAAACCCCAAAACCACCAAATCACCAAAGACTGTTGTGAAAACCACTTGGAAACAGAGAACTGGAAAAGGCTGAAGAACACCAAATTGCTGGAGCTAGGCAAGGGCTGAGGGTCTTGGCTGCTCAGCACCACACCACCTTGCTTCCAGGCCTTAACCCTCCAGAAAAGAATCCATAGCCCTGAACTGTGTAACTACGCTTCCTATAAAATATACATGGAAGGGGGGTATCTCTGAATCAGAGCTGTCAGTATACTGAGCTGGATTCTTCCAGAGCAGAGCCTACAGTACATCAGGCGACTTCTTAAATGTTTTACTTTAAACAAAATGTAACACACCGAATAGCACTACCTCAATTCTCCACAATGAGATATGACAGCAAGGAAAAGCTGGTGAAAGGAATGTGTTAAATCAGACCTTCTTTCAGACTTGGGTGCCTCCCTGAATGTCAAAAATAGATGCCTGTGTCAGATCAGGATCACTGTTTCAATCCTCCCTTGGCAATAGGTACTTATGTTATCTATTTTGAAAGCAGGACCAGTTCCCTTTTGAAAGGGAACTGTGTGTGCAGAAGAAAAAATAATGTTCTTTGGATATAGTAGCCTAAAAAAGCATTTGCCCACAGCACGAGAAATGCCCATGCAATGTGATTGTCAGCCAGAGGAGACTCAAGACTCCATCTCTCATCTCCCAAACCCAAAAGGGTGCACTTAACGTCAGCCACAAGCCTCTCTTGCTCCCTCATCAGAGCTGTAAAATGTGCTAAGATGAAGAAAAGGTCCAAGAGACCACAGCAAGTGTGAGCACGAACGGCACAAACTTTCTGTAGAAAAGGCACAGCGCTTCCTCCCAGAACAGAGTGCCTATAGAATTCTTTGGTTCTGGCCACTACCTGCAGGACTGCTTGGGACGCAACACCTGCTCACAGTGAAAGCCAGTCACTTGCAGCCAGTCATCGGAAAAAATATACTTTTCTTGGAAATGGAGTGAAGAACTGAAGGCCATGGTTTCAAGGAAGGGATGGAGAGCTGACAATTTCTAGAAAACTCTTGAGAGTAAGTTAACATCTATTCCCAAAAAATGGCCATTTTCAGCCACTGAT
>NW_010417389.1:0-20030 GCF_000710305.1 Buceros rhinoceros silvestris | reverse complement strand
GATTTAACTACCTGCTGAAGGACAGGCAGGAAGAAAAGGCTGAACTTGAGAAATATCCAACTAAAGTACATGTGGACCAAGAATATTACTTGGCCAGGCTTGTGCATCATGGCCCAGTCATGATAATTCCCCCCATGAGATAATTCCCCCCACCTGCCCCCTCCCAAGTCTGTCCTTGCAAACCTGCCCAGCACATCATATATGCAGTTAAAGTCTTTCTAAGCTACAGCAGAAGCCACCTATGTTAGACTATTATTCTTCACCCTGTCACTCCTGATTACAGTTCGACTTCTAAACACAGGAAGCACAGAGAGTGTAGGATGGTATTTCCTTAGCAGAGGAAAACAAGCATTAAGGAAACAAAACTTAGGTTTTTCTCATTTCTGTAATAACTACAAAAATCACAATTTACCGTGCTTCTACAAAAAAAAAAAAAACGGCTTTAACATGGGAAGGAACATGATATGACAAAGAAGAACCACAAAAAAAAAACCCCAAATCCAACCACACAAAACCCCCTACAATCCTATAATTTCATAGTACACATCTTAAACCTTTGTGCTCACTTCAGCAATGGATTTATCCGCACGATTAGTTCCAGTAAAGTCAGTGGCATCTCTCACGTGCTCAACTGAAGTCAAATCTCCTTGTTAAATCATGAGTCACAGCTTTCCAGCGTAAGCAAGTAATGTATCTTTTTCAGTATCATTCACTGGGAAGACAAGGATTTTAACAAACACTTTAAAATTTGTGCTAAAAATGTCTACTGAAATTTCTTGAAGAGGTTTAGGAAATCACCTTGGAGAGCTTAGTTACTACTGAGTCAGTGTAGATTAAGAAATCTAGCAGATGCCTCTATGCAGAGCTTTATCCCCACTGGCTTAAAATGACTTGTCACAGATCAAATACCGGATAAAAAATTTCTGCACCCAGAAAAATGGGGGAAATTCCCAGCCTTTCGCAAAGTACATTAAGAAATAATTGAAAGACACTCTATAAAAGTTTCCCTTCAACACACCTTATTCCAAAAGTTAGATGCTTATTCAGAAGTTTTCATTGCTCCAAACAAATTATACCTTAAACTTGGAAAGACAAGGGGCAGTAAATACTACAGCGCTTGGACACAACGTACTACATGCACGTATATATGTATATGTGTGTTTATATACACACACAAAAAGAATGGCATAACTTTACAGTTCTGAGGGACTAAAATAAGAGACTATATTCATTATGGATAAATTTATCAACTCATACATGGAAAAATAATCTTAGCCTCATGTACAAAATGATGGGCTCTAGCCTGATGATTACCTCTTAGGAAGATGATCTCGGTGTCACAACTGTCTGGTTTTGCTAAAATGTCAGCCTGATGCTGAGTGGTAGAGTTTACACATTATTAGCAGAGGAACGTGGAGGGGAGCAGCGGCATCGGGAAAGCTAGAAACATAATTACTGCACAAATCCACAGTTTACCCACACCACAATTTAGCATGCAGTTCTGGTCTCCTTATCGCTCTTTCTTCTAGAAGGGCTCATTTGGCTTACTAAGTAGAGCAACCACAGACGGAGGAAATCCTACATGCAGCAAATCGTTGAAGACGGTTTTAAATGAGCGTAGTAGCCCAAAAACCCTGTTCTTGCCTTTCCCTAAGTATCCATTTATAACCTCCACGGGATGAAGAAGGTTGAGTGGGATCAGTTTTGAAGTCTGAATCAGTGCAGCCGCTTTTACTTTCTTATTCACTCCAACTTAGCGATCACGGAAAAGAGTCTATCACAATGACATATTGTTTACAACTGCTCTGGAAACAGCAGCATTTCCTCATCAATAAATCAGCTGTTACCTTTTAGACAAGGCTTCCAGCCATTTGGCTGCTCTTGTAAACGCAGATACTATATTCCATAATGCCACAGTACTCACACTTATTAGCATATACACATTTGAATTTTTCCACTGAAGTAAGTATCCCTAAACCAAACTTCTAGACTGAGTTTGTGATGCTGTGCAACTTTAGACAGAAAACCCAAACACAGAATAGCTTCACTACACATTTGAATTATTTTAGCAATGTTAGACAAAAGTAGTATTTCAAGGCAGTGAAAATTACAGATCATCTACACATTTAAAGCTCTTCTGTGGAGAAAGAAGTTCTGAGTAATACAAACAGAAGACAGATTATGTACAGAAAATCCTGTAAAGTCTTTATGTGATTTTTCATCTTTTTTTTTTGTTTTGCCTGTTTGCAGCAAGGATGATGAAAGCTTTCAAAACATTTGGAGTAACTCAACACCAACAATCTTTCCTTTCCCAAATTACCATGCTGCTTCTGAATTCTCAACACTTGCCACAGAACGAGTCTACAACATTCTCTTGATACTAGACTACATCAAAAGAGAAAAAATAAAAAGTCCTGCAAATGTGTTTTCTTACTTGCATTGAATTACTTGCATACTAAACCTAACCCACTCATATAAATGAAGTGGCTACTATTAGCATGCTTTTCTACATGTAAACTATTTGCTTCATATTTAATACGCATTTCATCATACTATTTCTTTGTGACTGAAATTAAAACCTAATCCAATATTTATTAATATTTATTCTCTTCAGTACACAGTAGGAGTTTTATCTAAATGTTTGTCTTTTCCAAACCCAACTCATTCATTGACAGTCTCCTACTTGAAAAGTATTAAGTATTCTGAAACGAGTTTAATTGCATTTCCAGAAATAGGAAACTAGAGTATATATCAGAAAAACTGACATCAGCACATACACTTACTCTCTCACGACAGTTGCAGCCACAAGCTTTTTTGTCATCTAGCTAATATGGAGATTCATGTCTCCGTACCACGACTCCTGTGTTCTGAGAACAGACTTACCAAACGGTTTATGGGCTTACTGTATTTGAGTAGCAGGAGATTCATCACTGAACAGCTGGAGCTTTGCCCAGGAAAACAAACTATATTCTATACTGAAGAGAGGGACATGATGATTAGGCCTTTCATATCCCTCTCATGTTGAAAAATATGGAATTATCAGAAAACTGTAATCATGAAAATGTTAAACTAAGGAGAATAGATTTTTACAGCAAATTAACATAATTATGTTTACCATATTTGGGCCCAATGCTGGCTGGCAATTCAGGCTGTATATAGACAGCAATATCTGATTTACTGTCACAGGATATGAATAAACCAGAGCAATCCTCTGTGAATTAACAGTCTCCCTCCTGTAACAAAACCAAACATTAGTGTGTATATAATACTCCAAAAGCATCATATCATCATGGCTTGGCTTCATGAATAAAAGCATCATATAATACTGCTGTAAATAGCGATTTCATAAATAGTAGTGCTTGAATAAATTTAACCTTAATTCTGAAAATCTTTCTTGAACTCACGCTTTGTACCAGGAGACTTTTGAACTTGTCAAAATGTTTTATTTCTAAGAAATAAATTTCTATGTTTTCTAATATATTAGATTATGTAGAACTAATTCCTGTAGCTGATAAAGGAATAGTGGTGACAAGTAATTCAAGATCATAAAGATTAAAAACATAGAAATGATAGAATGCATACTTTATAACCTTTTCTCATTCTTTCCTCATCAAAGAAGCCGCCTGTGTGTATCGGGCACAGTGTTCCCATCCTCATTAAAATCAAAATTTATAAGTCTTTATTAAATATAGATGAGATTTTAAAAATAGCACTAACTCATCCTGCATAGCTGAGGTCAAAACATGATTAGTTACAAGTTCAAATGTAGCACCCTTCCAGTTGATAGATCTCCAGTACAAATCAAAAGGGCAAAATATAGCCAAATCTTGCCAACTATAACCTTTCCCCCTGCAAGAACAACCAAAGCTTAGCGCATATCTAGTTATTCTGCCTGCTTTACACAGCAGATAACTAAAAAAACCCCTTCCCTGAGTTGCTCAATCTTCTGTAAATGCCATTAATGACTGGTTTAAACACAAGTTAAGCACCGCAGACAAAATGATTCTACTCTTGCTCTACTTCAGCAAACCCCTGTAAGCACCACACCACCTTCAACAGCATCAGCTTACATCTCTGAGACTCCAGAATCCAGTGCCTTCTACTAGCTATTCAGTAATCCTGCCTTCTATTTCAGTCCACAGAATAATTTCTTGCCTTTTAGCCACACAATGTAAATGCCAAAATAGGCCACAGGTCAACTTAAAATCAAAAAGCTGCAGACTGAAGGCTGAGGAATTCTAGAGCGATATCCTAGGTCTTCTCCATCCACTCCTTCAACTGACACAGATGTAAGAAATTCCTTCTTTTAAAAGCAAACAGTAATCTTTTTTTTTTTTGCATTTTATACGTTCTCCCTAAGAAGAATAACTGGATTAAAGTTATCTTCCTTTATTAAGACTTTAGTATTTTAACAGACTATTGTTTTCCTGCTCCTTTAAAAAGAGTTAACACTCTTAAAAACGAAGTTTTATTTCTTTGAATACAAATCAATTTACACATTTGGAAAATAAATCTCTTTTTTTATATCTAGGATAGATGCTACCAAGGAATATAAATAACTTCACACAAGACCTACTTGCTAACAAATGCATACATGGAATTCTGCCGGCACGTCTCAGCAGCACTCATAGCTTTTCTAGCTTCCGGCTTTAAGCTGCTACATTAAGTATACGGCATGGAAAGGCATACAACAGTCAAAGTGATGTGCAGATAAATACTGATGTGATTTGACTGATTTAACGTGACTTTTTCCTTTAAAAAAAAAAAAGGGATTGTGCTTAGGTTAAAAATTGTTCCCCAAAGAACTCTCCAAATGTTTCCCAATACAATTATCAATTGTTAAGTAATTATCATCCTTATTTACAATATATAAAGCACAGTCAGACCACCTTATCATGTCCTGAAAGTAGAAATACTGACAGTTTTATATAAACAACTAAGCCCTCAATCACGGACATGATCTGTCACCAGGTTATGTGCCAAAAATTCTGCACTGAGTTGTACAAGAAATTTTTTTTTGCCCAGCAGAGGATACAATGGGATATTTATACTGGGATAATACATCTTGAAAGAGACACAGATGTAATGGTTTAATCCATAAAACAAATTAACATGATGCAATTGATGTATTCAGTAGAAAGCAAACATCCATAAGCAAACCTGAGGACTTGAGCTTAAGCTTTTATTATTTGTTAGATCTTTCTGAAATCTCACGTGTGTGTTCCCCCCCGCCCCCAACCACATAGTACCAACAGTCCGAGATATCACATACATGCATCAGTGGAAGACCCCAACTTCAAACCTAATTAAGTATATGCAATGTTACCTCTCAATATTCATTAAGAGAGCTGAATTTTGTTCACAAATGGTGACTGGAAAGAAACATTTACAATTTTAAGTGCTATCTTCTGATGTGTCATTATACGTTAAAATTATTATCAACATGAAAGACTAGGCTTACATTAAAAGCCAAGCCATGCTGACACTCCTTCCAAGCAACTTATGTTGACAAAGGGCCTTCTGCTGCAGAAATTGCAACACAGTAAAGCTCTGCCAGCCGTAAGACACTGCAAAGATGCCAAATACGTTTAAGCAATGTTTCAATACCAGCTGATGCATCTATTTCAGATCTGGCCAGACCCCTTTCAGATGTACTTCCTAAGTATTAGATTTACAAAAAGCAACCTTTTTGCCACCAGAACTGTTTGTGCAGAGGGCGTGCTGACTGCCAGGACCACCCCACTGGTACCAAGCACTGCCAATGACTAATCTGGCACCAGCAAGCGATGGTAAGGAAGAGGCTACAATACACAACACTAAGCATCAACGCAATGCCTGGCTATTTCTGCTTTATGTATTACTACAAACCCCCCCCAGGCACCATTTTTAGCCACTGTTGGATTTCTTCCCTTCTCCCCATCCCCCAACCAGACTCTAAACCTTGAAGTAACCTTGTTCTGTTCCCCCCCCCAGAGACAGCTCCATGCCTGAAACATAACCTCTAATCTTATTTTCTATTTCTAGCATACAATTCACGACCCTTATCCCAATTTTTTAAATTAAATATCCTCCACATTGCCGACTCTGCTTCCTATCCTTAGGATAGCACAGAGTACATCAGAATTCATAACCATATGTTTCTTGTCGAGGACAACTTTACAGTACTTTTAGAGCATTAGAAACATGGTATTTATGCAATATAGGTTTAAAAGCCTTCTCTGAGAGAGAGGTTTTCAATACCACTGTCAGTATCCCACTGCAATGAAACAGCTTTATTTGTTAGAAGGTTTATCTAAAGACCTTAAAATACAACAGATCTGCACTTCAGGGCAGTTTGCAAAGCATTAACTTCCAGCAGTTATTGATACTTCGAGACTACCTGTGGACACAAAGCTAAAGTCTCACAATTCAGGGGTTTATGAAAAAGGGAGTCTTCTCATCTGTCACCATCTATTTACGAGAAGGACTTTGCTTAAGCTTGCGTCATTTGTTTTAAATCAATTCTGTAATATTTCTTACACAAAACAAATTGAAATAAAAACGGCCTACGGGATCAGATGTCCATCAAGAAGGCCACAATGGCAGTAGTCAAAACTTATACTTCTAATTAATTAGCACTATCCATAACCCCCTTTCACGTTTTTATCAGCTACACCAAATTTGTACAATTCCAAGGGCAAAATGTTCCTCCATGCACAAATTCTCCCACAAAAGCACGTTGATGTAGAACAGTTCCCTGAAGAATGAAAAATATTTTTCTGTCTCCAAAGGACTGAAAAACAAGTTTCCAGGATGCGTCCCAAGCCTGGAGGCTGCTGTCTGACACAGCCATGCCCTCTCAGAGCTGCCCAGAGTGACAAGTACACGTCTGCGTTTTCGTCAGCCACATGCTAACACTCCTCTGCCTACCCCAAAATAAGCTATTTCAGTCCCAGAAAACACATCCCCATGGAGCACAGAGGGAACATCTGTCACTGTTCAGCTGGCTGAGCGCTCACCCTGCAGAGAGGAACTGATTTGGTCACTGTGCATTAGGGAACACCTTCCCTTAGACACAGTGAAAGTTTTTAAAAAAAAAAAATGAATTCCAGTGTACCCGCATATCAAAGTATTTATAATGCTCATACCAAGCTAGTAGGTAGCCTTTCAAAACAAGGACAACTACATCGAGATGACTTTCTGCTGATTAATCAGAAAACTAGGAAGCTAATAGCAAAGAAACTGCCCCTAGTACTTCACAAAATTACCTTCTGAATTACATTTTAGACATAATCAGTTATGGGACAACTTGACCACACAAGCAAAATTAGGAAAGAAGGAATAATCCTTGAACTAAGACATGAAGTGTTACAACATGTTTTGTTCAAAATATGTATATATATTTATATACATGTTATTATATATATTATCAACATGTTTACAATAAATATGGTTTGTTTTGCATTGGTCTGCATAGGCAGTTCTAGTAAACACCGTTAGTTTGTTCCACTTCCTCTCTCCCACTCCTTCAGCTTCCATCCTATTCTGCAGGGCAAGTGGGAGAACAGCCTCTAGCAATTAACAACAAAAGCAGATAAATGACCGTAAATCAGACCAGAGAAAAACAAGTGCGAGAACTTTTCAAGGTAGCAAAGCCGGATTTGGAAATGGAAAAAGAAATAAAATTATATTGTCAACATAAGGGATAATTGCAAGTCAGGACTGCCTTTCCCTCAGCAAAAAAGGGATGTTATAAAAACGTATTTTGAATGGTAACTTCATTGAATCTTAAGGGTAAACATTTGAAATCTCCACTTCAACTACAAGGACTACAAACACCTCAAAACCTCACTGAGATTCTCATGTCAACGAATGACAGCCACAAAAATTTATCATAGCACTAGGAAAATATTTGCAAGTATGTTTTCAAAAGGATGCTGTTATTCAACTGGAAAAAGAATATCACATCACCACCATCCAACAGCCAACTAATTCAAAATACTAAATTCATTAAGCATTTTATTACTGTTGTCTCCATAAAATACATAATTTAAAAACTAATATAATATTGCTTGCTGATGTAAATATGATATTAAGTGTTTTCCCACAGTCTCTGCTTTTAGAATGCAGGTTACCTGCCAGGGGAGCCTGTAGCCTCCTATGAAATCCTCCTGCCCGCAAGAAGGCAGACACTTCAACCAACAGCTCTCATGAACCACAGCCAGGGATCCTCCGTTTGAACAGAGATCTCGTCTCAGACACTCCCATATATTCGCTACACTCAAGTTCTTCCAGCCTCAGCGGAACCATCACAGTGGCTACGGCTCAGCCAGACTTATCTGGGACGAAACTCAATGCACCGACACAGCTCATTCCACACGTCTTGGGAGAAGGCAAGCTAAATTATTACCTAGGCAAAAAGTTCACCTTACGTCTGCTTCAAGATAAACACCACAGTAATAGACCCCCTACAGAACAATTAAGTGTTTGGAAAGAATCCTGCTGCTAGACCCTAAGATCTAAGGCTCAAAACTTCCACTATAGTTCTTGACATGTTCTCCATTTACAGATACTACATCGTCCTCCACACTTTTTCCCCCACAAGGCAAGCTCTGACCAAAACCTGAACTGGTGTGTACTACACACTTGATTACTGATGGCAGCATAAAGTGCAGATTGCTACTGCACAATCAAACAAAACAGCTAACGTGCTTTTGGAGGAAGGATTTCTATCTATTTCCTGTTTTCCAAAGCATTATATGAAAAAAAACTAGAAAACTGCCTTCTTACTGCCACTAATAGGCCTTCCTTCCAAGGCACTGTAAGGATCTTGCTCTATTTCTAGAGTTACTTTGTTAGGCAATTACAACTTCTATATTCTGCATACTAATACGTAATATTATCTGCAGAACTCTCTCAGGGAACACTGCAATGAACAAACACAGGCATGCTACATCTATTTTTTGCATCTTGTTTTCAAAAAAACTATTATAATATCAAGTCTGTAGTTACCTGTAATTTTGAAACCTAAAAATACGTATATTATTTTCTTGCTTTCAATTCGACAACATTTGTCCTACTTTCTATTTCTTTTTCCTACTTATAGATTCACTCCAGCAAGCTTAAACACAGCATTAGAGATGCAACCTTACTACACACTTAGGTATTTATATATTTGGTTTTTTCCATGACAGAAAATACACATTTCCTTCATACACCTAACAATACCTGTAACATGCATGCTACATCATGTATATTCTCCTTTATTAAGGAATTTGAATTTCAAGAGTCATTTTCTCAAAATTTCCATTCTAGAAATAAATACTTACCCTCCCTCAAAGCGTCCACTAATATTATGCAGCCAGAGCAGACTAATTTTTTCATTTATTATTTTATTAGGAAAATTGCGTATTAGTCAGGACTAGGACTAACCACAGAGTATTATTTGATACATGAAGGGATTTTTATCCTCAACTACCACTCACGAAATGCTGTGCAGCAGGAGAGTTTAACCAGTGCACAGACCCTAACACTCATACCAAACTGAGTTTAGAACAACAGGAAATCTTTCACATTTTCAGCACAGCGGATTCCTCTCCCCAACTTTCAGCTAACATTCCAGTCCTCCCTGTGTAAGACATACAAACAGGAGAGTTTTAAATGTGAATTACGGCATACAGCAGGAAAAAAGCAGTCAAAATAGGGGAAAAAAATAATCACAGAAGAAAAGGAGAGTGACTGGATTCAGCAGCATAAGAAAATTAGATGACTGTGGGTTTGGCAGTGAAACAGATGGTTTTCTTTACAGTGTATCAATATGATGATACTCAAAATTAAGATTAAACTATTTTTAGGGCTCTCAAATACTACTAAGGCATTCTACTGCTTTTTGAGTTGCTGTATGCCTATGAGCAAAACAGTGCAGCCACTTGTAAGAGGAGGTAAGACTCCATTTTACAGCTAACGTATTATTCTCTGGAATAGAAAATTCTTCCACAGACTGCTTTTCATATCCTTCAGGTGACTATGCTGGCATTTCTTTGCCTCTGAACATGAAACACAGACTCCATTTACACAGACATTTCTTTGTCCATATTTAGTACAAGACTGTGGATTTTTCTTGGTCAGAAGTGGTACTTATTCACTACTATTAAAAATAATTTCAATGTTATATTAGGCAATCTATACCAAGTATAGACAATAACTACTCAAGAAAAAAAGTCAATAAAAAAAACTTGTGGCATCCACGTTTTTAACCACATCCCAATGCTGTAAAAACCTGAGTATCTTATCCTCAATTTGTGTCAGATTTAAGCATGCTGTAAGCGAATAGAAAGCTTTTTACCTAATTATTTGTTAATTCTAATAGATTACATTGAGTAATCTCAATGATTATTCACTGAGTTCATGACTGTGAGTCATAAACTTCTGCTTTGCTTTGTTTCTTACCATAGATTTCAATGTGAAGGTTTTAACAAGAAACCAAAACCTTTGAACAGAGAAAAGAAAACAAACAAAAAAACCAAGAAGGCAGAAGGAGAGGCATTACGGTGTAAGTGTAAGTACCTGCCACACAACCTACAGCTCACCACCAGTCCAAGCTGAGGCAGTATCTTCTGTACGGAAGAGCACAGGCAGCCGTTTCAGAAAAAAAAAAACCCAAAACTCATCAGTGAAAACAAAAAATAATTCTTTCCTTCACATCTGCTACAAAGCATCAGTTTCAAAGTGTTACTTCTTAAAATGTTGATTCTTACCTCAAAGATACAGAAGCTCTTGTCAGTGCTGGAATACGCAACAATTCTAAGACAAGGGTCTTGAAGGCATATATTGATATATGTAAGTCAACTTGTCAAATGCTTCCCGTCTCAGCTGCCATTACTATTTCCTGCTTTTTTCGGAATATGTTAAGTGGGTTTTCTGAGATCACAAGGTTTGGACTGTTTCAGAGGGAGTACTGTCCCTCACACTTTCTTTTGGCCAAAACGCTATCTGCCTGTGACAGTGTAAGGTAAGGGAACACCTATAGTTCACTGGCTATAAGTCAACTGTATGATGTAAAAGTAGGAAAAAAAAAAAAAACAACCCTCGCAACACAAACTTGTAGAGACAGCTAAGTAAGGGATAAGAAGGCCACTAAGTTAACAGTGTTTTGAGGCATGTTCAGGTTTTTTGCATGCTACCAAGCACTATACTCATATTCACACATATCTAGTTGCATAATATTTGCTCCAACTACACTGTTCCAAATTACTCCAGTTTAAATAAAATTAATCCTACTGTGAGCAAAGTTAAAAATACTTAGCACAGACATAGCATGCAAGATGCCATGCATTCATATTATAATTTATTCCTCCACACACTGAACAATTGGATCAAAATACAGCATACCTTCCTATCTACGCTTGTAATTATGAGGACTGGATCACTTATAAAACCTTAAGTTAAAAGGAAAAGGAGCAATAATTAGGTACTGTAGAAAATTTCATGAACTATTTACCCTTGTTTTTCCTGATATATGGTTTAATGTGCAGTGAAAAACAACCACCACAGAGATGAGCAACTCACACTCCAAAAAAGAATGTATCAAAAAGCATATGCAAGGAAGATACAATATATTATTTCCCCGAAACCACAAGAATTTTTTAAAAGAAACTGCCTCATCTGTGCTAAAACAATTTAAGATAAAACTTTCTAGCAGAAAGTCACCGACTGAAAGACATAATTTTCTCCTGTTTCAGGATGCAACTTAAAATATTAGTAACAACATACTACATCAGACAAAGAAAAGCATCCACTGGCCGCACTGTGAAGCTGAAAAAGCCCATAAGAATGTGAATGTCTCAGGAAAAAGAACAAATAAACCACAACCTTAATGTCAAATCAGGTTTTGTCATAATAGCACTACATTTCTCCAGCTATCACAAAGTTGAGGGCCATGAAGGCCTCTGAAGTGGAATAAACACACAGCAAAAGGTGTTGAAACACAACAGAAAGCAGGCTCTAGAGAGACATTTTCCATCAATAATCCCCCAAGGTGCAAGGCATGGAGAAGCACACATTAAAACACAATGAGGGTAAGGACAGGCGATTCTGAGGAGACCAACAGCAACATTCTAATCTATAGATTGTTCCTTAGAAAGTTATTTGAGAAGTTCATTTTAAAAACACACTTAAGTTGTCACCAAAACACCACAGGCCAAAGCACTGCACAAGCAACAAACTGCAGCTCTTTAAGACCAAATTAAAATTAATATATTGTTCCTTTAAAGCCAGAGGACGTATTCAACCATGAACTCTGGTGTAAGCCACAGCAATTCACACAGCCAGTATTCAGTCCAACAATGTGTCTGATTAAAGCATACTCTTCAGAAAATCATCCAGACTCTAAGAAAGATTTTGGAGTATTAACTCTCTGACATTCTGACCAGCAACAACTTAGATATTGTTAGAGATCCAGTGATAAAAACACCTCCTGATGCTTGAAAGACAGCACTTACAATTTGAAAGGGATCTCCGCAGCCCTCATGGTCATCACGATAAAGAGAAGGCAGAGTGAGAGGAGAGCTAGGATCACTTAACGCATGTTCAGGGGAAACATAATTAAGAGGCAAATCATGGTCTGTTATTCGTCTGACTGTATCAGACAATCCTAATCAAACCTCCTAAAACCCAACTGTTCCAGAAACTAAAATGGAAAAAACAGAATTTTCCTGCTGTGTCTTCAAAGGAAGAAAATGCACTTTTCCAAAAAAACATTTCCCCAAATCTTGTGTGTCAACTGCAGATTTACTCTATCATACCAATCCATTACCACAAAAATGTAACATTCCTATATAAAAACAAAAAACGTATCATTAGTGGTTTTCAACCGATTTCATGTCCAGCAACATCTGCAGAGCAGACTTCACTTAACCAGACCAGGATCTTTTCTAACCACAAAGCCAAGCAACAGATTAATTTCAAAATAGCACAGGTCAGATGTACCACTCTTCCACACGGATAAAGCAGTAAGTGCACTTGACCAAAGACTGCCAAACTAGACCGTATGCTGCCCCGTGACTCACATCACTATTTCAGTTCTAAGATCAAATACTATATGAAAGATAACATTTAAATCAGGGTTGGTAACTTGGATCTGTAGAATAGCTTTACTAAGAAGAACCTGTAAACAAACTCCTGTTAAATCCATGGCCAAATTTTATATAAAAGTTTGCTAACTAGCAACGTTATTTTGTTATAACTTGTCTCGAACTTTACAATACTCATTCCTCTTTGGACCTGAAATGAGGTCAAAGTGCTGAATTCAACATCACAACCTGTTGCCCTGGAAATTATTGTAATGTTCAGACAAAGAAGTTTATTATGAGATCTAAGAGGATTGGCTTAAGAGAAAATGTTTTCATCCTCTTCCTGAAAGCAACACAAGATAGAATAAAGACTGGAAGCTCTTTGAGTAAGATCTCTTCCAAAATTCTAATACAGAACCAAGCATATTTTCAATAACAGTATATGTGCTCTTTTTTCCAGGGTTTTGTTCCAATAATTGGCATTTCCTCCCAGCATCCCATACAGTTTCCATCAGCATGGAGTTCTCTTAAGAAAAATAAGACACAGAATTAAAGTCCACTTAACACCTGCATCAATTTAGGAAATTTAATTTCTAATTAATCTATCCTGGTTGTCTTTACATAAACTTCAGCAATTCCTCTTAAAAAATAGCTAAAACAGAAGTGCAAGTTATACTACTACCAAAATCTTAACCTTGCTTGTATGGTAACTCCTTTATCCACACTGGTAGCTGTCCAGAAAGACAGTTTATTTGTCCTCCACTATGAGCTGGAAAATACACCCAGTTTGCTCTCTGCTCTCCTGTCGACAACAGCAGCAACCTGGCAGCCTTGATTTCATTTCCATTTTGAACTCGATAAACCAAAATTCTGATCACTACCAAATCTTAGAAACTTTTGTCTCTTTTGCTTCTTATTTAATAAATGAAAGGTTTTAGCTTTTCTAAATGATACATGCATGTTTAGCAGTAGAACTATTTTTCAGCACCATGTTTAAGTTCTTGATTATATCATCTGCTAGTAAATGTTCATCTCATGTAGGAAAAAGGGTATATCTTATTACCTTATTATTTAAATATTTGCGAAGTGTGTTGCTCAGCCAAAAAACCACAAATTTCTAACTACGTCTTTGGTAAGAGGCTAAACAAAGTTTATTCTGGAGCTATGAAGCATGCACTGATGAAGTGGGATTCTGTAACAACATAATTGCACAGTTTTAGTTAACACTATTGTGCACCACCTGGTCTCCAATTCCTGCTTGGACAAAGAAGTACAGACCATTCACCGGCAGGCAACACTGCTGTTGTTCTCTCCCGCCAAAAAAAATCTCCTACCCTCGGGATCTTTACATCTTTTACTAATCACAGGTGCCTTTAACAAATGATGGAAAGCTGCATTTTTACCTTCATTGGACAAACATGGTCTCTTCTGAGCATTTGGAGATGACAAACTTATTCTACACTGCATGCAAGATGCATGCAGAAGAACACAGAATTCTGGAAGAATGCAATTTTTAGGTAGCCTCTTCCTCCTTCTACGTAATACCATCTGGTGCAAGACTTGCAAAGAGCATTCGGAGAAAAATTTTGAAATACTCAACAGAAAGATTATGTTCCTCAAACCTTTTGGAGTCTGACATAGAATTACACTTACCCAAAGCGATCTTTCCCCAGTCTTATACTCAAGCTGTGAGGATGCAGACAAGAAAACTATTTCACAGCATTTCTCTGTCTGTTCTTTCTAGTCACTACAGCTTTCACTGGTTCTCAGTATTTCTGTTATATGCTGGGCCACATAAAAAGAACATCTAGCTTCTTCTGGATGAAATTGCCAGCCTCAAGTATTCTTAAGGAACTTTTAAAAATATTACCTTGTACTTCAACTCTTAGGAAGCAACACTTAAAGGATCTCCAGATTTTTCTGCAATATGAGCCGTAGACATTTAGGTGCTTTATCTTTCTCTGGGGAAGTTCTTGTCCTTGGACTCAAGCTGTTCTTTAAGGTACAATCAGCCAAGTTCTGTAAACTGTACAGAAGAGCAGGAAGTTCAACTTCCATCAACAAAAAAAATACCTAGGAACATTGCTCTGAATATCCTGGTATCAGATAGACCATGTGGACAAGCTTCAAAGGATCTAATTTTACCTCAGTAAATCCAGAGGAATTCCCAATATCATCCAGAAACTCGCAAACATACCAAGTTATCAGAGTGAGGTAATCTACTTGGGAAACTAAAAACACTCAGTTGCTGACAGGACTAAAGACACACGTCCTTACTAGGTAACTCTCACGCAAATGAATCACACTGGGGATGCCTGTGGAGAACTGGAGAAAAGGTCCATCACGGTTCTTTCTTCCTACTCTCCTACCCTCTCCTCTACAACACATTCCATACTCTGCTTTGAAGTTCCCAAAATACAGCATGTTAGAATAAAGCATTAAAGAATCCAAGTTAACTATTATCTGTACCAAGGGAAACAAACTTTCCCTTCCACTCAGAAACTCCTGAAGTTGAAGTGTTGTTCCACAGGTTGCAGACTACACTGCACAAAGCCTGTGAGGAATTTTCTGCAATCAGATAGCACCATTTAAATGTCGACTTTGAGTGCACAACTACACAAGAATCACACCTAAAATACAGTTATTAAACCACCAGTTGACATGTTCCCTTATAACTTCCTTACCAACACACATGCAGTGTCAGGAAAGAACAAAACAGACTATCCGAACCTGAGAAGAGGCGGCTGACAAGGCGGTAGAGGGATCCTTCTGTTGAAATTTTTCAAGTAATCTGTCTTTCGTAATGCTGTTGTATAGCAAAGCTCACCAGAAAACATTAGCATCTGACAAGTACCCCACACTGAAACACGGCCAGATAAAACAAAAAAAGCCACATTGATCAAAACCCCCTAACCACTTAAAAAAGTAGAAAACTGTTAGCAAAGCAAGAAACAAAAGACCACAAAGAGGGAATACAGCTATGTTGCAAGACAATGAAAATCTAGCTAGCCTAAAACAGAAAATATGCACTAGTCATTTCAAGGAGCAAAGTTTACTAAAAATGTAAGCAGCAACTGGTCACAATTTAGGGAGGTACTGAAAAGATGTTTCCTAAGCAATTACTTTCTCTGATGTGACCCCGACAGTAAAAACACACAAGGTAGAAGTTTAATTTAAGAAACACGGATAGCTACTTAACAGCAAAAACTTCTCAAAGTTTTTGCTTTGCTTTTTAGCTAATACAGGGAAAATTCTGTCTACTAGTGCTACCACATTCTCCTGTGACAACTTTCCTTAGAAGAGAGACTATTTCCTTCATTAAAATATTTCTTCCAAGGAGAGCCCTAGCATATCCTACTCCAAACTTAAACTGTGAGAATAAAGTTTTAACAGGTGCTTGCCCCGATAAGCCACCATCTGTTACCATTAGACTGAAGCCAATGTACCCCCGGTGGCAGGCAATAGCACAGCTGGAAATATGTCCAACTTGCTATAAAGGTCCTTGAACATTCCTGAGAGCCACACAGAGCCTCAAGTACTCCCACCTCAGATCTTCACTCACAGAGATCTCAGGATTCCCCCGGCCATACCTGCAGTTCTAAACACGCCCCTTTTCAGCCCTTTTCTTCCACTCTTCAAAGGTTACCGGCATTTCTAGACCTCTATTCTGCTGTTTCTCACACACACCCCCTCTCTTTTTCTTGTGCTCCAAGGCCGCTCCAACCCAGGTCCCTGCAAGTCCATTTGCCTTGTAAGTTTATGACCGTAGAGCCACACATATCAATCCCCCAAAATTTGTCTTAACGAAGATTAGTGTGATGATTACTTAAGTTCAGCAGTAAGGTAAGACTGTTCTTTTGAGACCACAGATCTCGAAATAATTTGTCTTGTCACATTAGAGCACTTCAAAGTGAAGCACACCTCATTAACATCATCGTCATCTTTTTGAAGTTTCATAGAAAAAGAAATTTTCTTTTGTTAATTACTCTTCTGGCAAAATTCAAGAATTGGACCAAAACGGTTTATTCGCAGAATGCGAGAAGACTGGGATCATATCAGACCAAATCAGAATTAACCTGCAAAGCAGCACTTGTGAAACGAATGCCTCCTACTCCCCACACACACCTTGGTAGTTTCTTTGGGGAAACTGTTGGTATGAACATCTTAACCCCTCCTGCCATAAAATTATCTTGAGGTACACAAGCAGCAGAAGAGAAAAAACCCACACAAAGCCAGCAGGACAACAAAATACAACTACTACTAACTAGATTGTTCTCAGTGAGTTTGGAACCCATCTTTAACAAATTCTAAATAACTTTCAAAGTATTTTTTGATCCCGCCAGGCAGAACCTCAGATTATGCAGATATCAATAAACACCACCTTTGGATCTGCAGCCCCTGTGTAAGCTTCCAGCATTGCTTTCAGCCACAGTACACACAAAATCTAAACAGAACCCAGAAGACAGTATTGCCTGGAGAGCCCAAGATTGCCTGCAGCATGTTACTAATAAACTGTTGATACCCAAAGGCCAATGAAGTTTAAGAAACACTAATCCAGACACATCTCCAAGCTCTAGGAAGACCAGGGCGATTGTAATGTAAATTTTAAGCCTTGAAGAGCCAGTTGTCCTCTGAGCCAGACCCATCAGAGTGTTTTGTGATGAGGTTACCCATGCTGCTGGAAATGCCTTCTTTCATGTATGACACAAAACCCCTTCTATAACTACTAACAATACCCTGGCATTGTTTGCAACGTGTAGGGTGCTGCTCTAGCCAACATCCAGTTTCAGTAACAATATTCTATCTACCTACAGCAACCACAAGACAACATTCTTCATTTTCAGCCCCAAGTGGTTTTACAGCACAGCAGCAAGCTTTTTAAGAACTGCCATACCTCACTGCAAGTTCTGCCTTTCACTGCGCGCTGATCTGCCTGCACAGATCCGGCATTTCTCTAAAACTGCAGAAACACCTTGAGATTACTGGGAATAAAGGAGCTCTTTTCATACGGCATAATTAGTCATATCAGCAGTGATAGCTATTTTGAGCAGCACCCATTAATCACTATCATTAGCAGGATTGCTGGTGTACCAGCATTCATTGTACCAAGAACAAGTCTTTTCCTATTACAGTACTACTATATAAACAAAAGCAGCAGCGCAGTTTCTCTTGACACAACCTGTTTTGAGTAGTGAGAGGCAAATGGCAGCACTTTAAAACTACCATCAATTCAGGGTATAAAGGAAAGCTTACTTACACCTGACAGGACAGCAAAAATACGGTTGTTTTGCTACAAAGAAAAACTGGCCGACGTTCACGTGCTGAGGAAGAAAAGGTGTTGAAAAGTAATAAATAGTGGGAAGAAGCAGGGAAAAAAGCTCTCAGGTTGGAGACAGTGGGGGAAAAAAAGAAATAAAAGAGAAAAATAAGATTCAAGTGGAAAAAAAATTCAACTGATCAAATACAAGTGGATGCCTAAGAAGCAGACAAGACCTAGACTTCTCTTTTAAACATTTGCGTGAAGGATCATTCACCAGATAATCAAATTGCAGAGTCTCAGAAAAGACTTCCAATCTAGAAAAAATATTCCCTGTATGCATTATTTCTAGTTTCCTAACATCCCGAGTAACTCCTGATTCAGAGTGAGAAACACCAACATAAGGAGTTACACCTTACACTGACCTAGGAAGCAGCACCACAGGATGTGTGGGAAGCTGCGGCTCCATGCTGCCTCCAGCCCACTTCCTCACACCCCAAAGGTTCCATGAAGCACCAGAAACATGCACGTTGACCTGAAATACACCTTCTTCACAACCATAGATTAAATACTCAGAGAGTCCTTCCTTCCAGGGTGGAAAGTACAGAACAGAAAATAAAGGAAAATAAAACCTTGTGCAAGTCTTGAACTTAGGAGAGCAATTCTCTTCAGAAGACAGGTCCAGCTTATTTTCTGTAGAAGCACTGCCTAGTAGAAGACTCCAGAGAAGTGCAAAATCATGTTAAATCCCATAATACACAAACAGTACCTGTATACATACCAAAATCGGCCAACACTCCTGATCCCATAAGCTGCATACCAAACCCTTCATATGGCTGGGAGCTACACCACACATACCTCAGAGAGGTGAGGGAAGGGGAGTGTACCTACCACAGGAGCTTCAGCTGTCCATCACCCACAGGAAACAACAACAGTTCCTCAAGAGCACCCCTGCCCCTTTGCAAGGTAACACTGGACTAAGAAAAATGGAACATCAAGAAGCAACAGCCTTAAGATCCACAGTGACCTTTTCCCAGTCTCTAGATTTGAAAGTACCCAACAGCCACACCAGCCGTTACAAGATGCAGTGCCATTTTGGGAACCAAGCCTCAACCCCTTGCCAGCTGCATGTGCCTCCAGAGCCACAAGCTGACCAACTCTGTAACGCCAAGCAGTTTACTGCGGCTGCACATGACTGGCTTACACCACTCTTGAAGGCACTCAGACATCTGTTCCTCTATAAAACCAACAATGATAACACTAACCGTGGATTTATGTCTGTAACAAAGTTCATAATCTCACGTAAAACAAACAAACAACATCCCTTCACTTCTTCCGAATTTCTAAGCCAATATTCACCTGACAAATACATACCTGCGCCATTTCCTCTCCATCCAGGCAACAAAGCAATCAGAAAGAAGCAAAGGTACATCAGCAAAGTTTAAAGCTACAGCCCAAAACGAGTTATCCTCTTGTGCTTGCAGTTACCATATGCGTACAACGTACTAAACATAAGGCTACGTAACCACAAGCAGCACTTTCAGTAAGCATCAGGTGAAAAATCTGTACAAGCACACTCCACTGCAGTGGCCGCCAAGAGGGAGACGCTGCTGCCCGCAGGCCTTCAGGCCGGGGGGGCGCCAAGAAACCCCACCGCGGCCACCGCGACGAGATGTGCTTTCGGGAGGCCGACGTTACAGCCCTCCCGAGGGACAGGTCGCACC
>NW_010417388.1:1434-1782 GCF_000710305.1 Buceros rhinoceros silvestris | reverse complement strand
GGTGGGGTTGGGCTTGGAGTAGGATTGGATTTGGGGTTGGAGTAGGGTTGGGTTTGGAATGGATTTGGGGTTGGGGTTGGAGTAGGGTTGGGGTTGGAGTTATTGGGGTTTGGGTTTGGTCTTGGAGTAGGGATGGGCTTGAGGTCTGGTTGAGGTGGGGGTCCCCACCAGCCCAGCCCTGCCGTCTCCCCGTCCCGCAGGTGGTGACACGGAGGAGGAGATCCTCCGCGTGGACATGCTGGAGAACCAGATCATGGATTTCCGCATGAGCCTGGTGATGGTCTGCTACAACCCCGACTTCGTGAGTGTCCCCGGGCTGGGGGGTCGGTCCACCAAACCCCCATCGGG
>NW_010417388.1:1084-1342 GCF_000710305.1 Buceros rhinoceros silvestris | reverse complement strand
TCTTCGCCAACCCCGACTTCGTGAGTGTCCCCGGGCTGGGGGGTCGGGCCACCAAACCCACACCGGGGTCCATCCTGGGGTGCATCAGCACTGGGGACCCTGAGTGGGGACGGTGCTGTCCCCTGGGGTGGGGGGACTGGGGTACCCCTCCTCACCCCCTCCACCCCTCCCTCCTGCAGGAGAAGCTCAAGCCGGGCTACCTGGAGCAGCTCCCGGGGAAGCTGAAGCTCTTCTCCAACTTCTTGGGAGACAGAAAGT
>NW_010417388.1:576-934 GCF_000710305.1 Buceros rhinoceros silvestris | reverse complement strand
CAAAAAGGGGTTGGCGGGGGAAAAGTGACCAGCAGAGTGGTGGTGGGGGTTGGGGAGGGGGTTTGTCCCCCCCTGGCCCTCATCGTGTCCCCCTTCCCAGCTCACCTTCGTGGACTTCCTCATGTTCGATGTGCTGGAGCAGAACCGCATCTTCGAGCCCAAGTGCCTGGAGCCTTTCAAGAACCTCAAGGACTTCATGGACCGCTTTGGGGTGAGCTGGCCCACTGCCCCCACCCCTTGGGGGAGGACCCCAGCCCCTGAAGGCACCCCGAGGCAGGGGGGTCCTCCGGTGGGGTGAGTCCCTGATGCTCCCCATGTCCCCACAGGCCCTGGAGAAGGTGGCTGCCTACATGAAGTC
>NW_010417388.1:0-374 GCF_000710305.1 Buceros rhinoceros silvestris | reverse complement strand
CGCTGCCAGAAGATAGCCATCAACAACAAGATGGCCAAGTGGGGCAACAAGAAAGAGTAGGGGGCTCAGCGGGGTGGGGGAGGGGTCCTGGCCTGACACCCCCCCCAGCACCCTCCACCGTGGGGTGGGGTAGGCACTGCTGGCGCAAAGCCCCTTGATACAATAAAGTGCTTTAGATGTGGCACCTCGAGTGGTGGTGAGGGGTGGGAGGGGCTGTTTTTTTTCCCCCCCCACCTCCCTCCCGTGCCATGGCTGGGGTTTGGGGGGGTCACCCTGTCCCCTAGGTCCCTCACTGCCACCCCCCTGCCCTGCTCCACACACAGGCAGGGTTCTCCAGGACGGGGACCCAGAGGTGCCCCTTGGGCAAGTCCCCA
>NW_010417387.1:10043-10279 GCF_000710305.1 Buceros rhinoceros silvestris | reverse complement strand
TAAGTAAAAGCACCCCGAGATTTCTTCTCCCTCTGGCTACTCGAGCAGGACAGGACCTCCGGTGCCGACACCGACACGTTCATTAGGAAAAGGGACTAATTACACCTGGAGAAGGCCCTGTGGGACCACTTGCTGGATGCCCCACGGAGCCCCTGTAGCCCTGTGTGGCTCCAGTGCCACCTTCGCTCGGCAGCTCCAGCTGCTGGGCCGGGCACCAGGGCAAGGGCCAAGCGCAT
>NW_010417387.1:9553-9863 GCF_000710305.1 Buceros rhinoceros silvestris | reverse complement strand
GTGTCCGGTCCAACCTCCCCCACCACCACAGCTTGGCTAACCTAGGCCCAAAGCTCCCCCAAGGACAGAGACGTCCCTCCCTGGGGACCCGTCCCAGGGCTGCATGTTCCTGCAGGTGAAGGGGCTGGTCCCCATGTCCAACCTGAACCGCCTGAGCTGCCGTGGCTGCCACCAAGTTTCCCATCACGTCCCCACCTCCAGCTGCGGCTGAGCTGCCCTTGGGGAAGCAGGGGCTGCAGGGAGCTGCTGAAGCACCGGATGGCACCGGGATGAGCTCAGTTTTAGCACTTTGTCCCTTGGGATGCCCAGC
>NW_010417387.1:8937-9353 GCF_000710305.1 Buceros rhinoceros silvestris | reverse complement strand
GCGGTGTCCCCGATGCCTGGGGCATCCCCGTCTGCACCCCCAAGCTCTGCTTCTCCACTGCAAGCCCCACTCACTGGAGATGAGACGCCCTTTGCTGCTGGACTCAAACCCCACAAAGCTGAGTCCAGGAAAGCCCAGCAGAGCTGAGAGCACAAGGCTGCTGGGGAGTCAGAGCCGGGACGGGGACATCAGTTCATGTTGGTGCTCCAGTACAGACTGGGCTGAACTGGGCAGGGCTGCTGGACCCTCTCCAAGGTGCAGGGAATGATGTTGGCTTTCCAGCTCAGGGGCTTGGTCCTGGCTCACCCCACGGTGGGAGAGGTGGCCCAGAGAAGCTCTCACCCACTGCCAGGGACACGAATATGGCTTATACCCCCGAGGGGAGTGGGATGGGGCAGATTTCGCCGCCAGCGGGG
>NW_010417387.1:8402-8851 GCF_000710305.1 Buceros rhinoceros silvestris | reverse complement strand
CCAGGGCACGGAATATGGCTTATCCCCCCGAGGGTGGGGGGATGGGGCAGTTTCAGCAGCCAGTGGGGAGCAGCAGCTTGCGGGGGTCAGGGGCTTTGGGGCTCCCTCACTCTTCTCACCTACATCATGATGGTGGGATGTGGCAGTGGGGCTGGAGCTCCCCATAGCGTCCCCGCTGCCCCAAGGCTCTGCTGGGGTGCCCACAGCAGGACTGAGACCTGGGGACACACACAGTGGCCTTTGGGAAGGCACCTGGCAGCTGTGGGGGGCTGCTCCTCACATCTGGAGACCTCTCAGCATAAACCTCCCTTGTGGAAGCATCTTGGTCTACAGCTTTCAATCGAGCATGGTGGGTCACACACGCAAATCGCCCAGCACTGTCCTTGCTCGGCCTCTGGAGACATGGCAGCCGCATGTCGAGGTGGAGGTGGTACACACTGTGTTGCACT
>NW_010417387.1:0-8316 GCF_000710305.1 Buceros rhinoceros silvestris | reverse complement strand
GGTCCACACTGCGCTGCCATTACATCCACGTCCCACCACGTGTCTCCTCAGAGCAGACCCCAAGGGTGTCCGTGCTCAGCCCAGCCCTCGCAGCTCCGGCTGCAACACCAGGGCGCAGTGCCCCACCGCCACACCCCCAGAAGAAGCCAAACCTGGAGCTGGCCGGGAGCACTTGGCCACCCTCAGCCCAAAACCACGGCTCTCGCCCTTCCTGGACAGAGGGAAACACAGGAGCAGGAGGCACCTGGGTCCCCTGCGGAAGGTCTTCTCCACCATTTGGATGTCCACACAGCCGTCCCTGCCCGCAGCGAGCACAGTGGGTCTGGTCATCTCACGCTGTCAGGCTCCGGCATCACCTCTGTGCGACGTCTGGATGGTTCCCCACGTGACCCCCAGGGAAGGACGCCAGCAGTGGTGCTGCGGGCTGGTGACGCGGCCGCCGGGGAAGGTCCCAGGCGTGACAGTGGCTTCGCACCTGAAATGGACGGCGGGCGGAGGCAATGAGACATGCAGCAGAAGGGAGCGATGCTGAAGAACAAAAGAAGAACCACCCGTGTCTTTAACCTCGTCCCCTGGAAGCTATTGGGACTGTCTGGAAACCCTTCCACAGCCATCAAAGGGTAGCTTCGCACCTGAAATGGACGGCGGGCGGAGGCAATGAGACATGCAGCAGAAGGGAGCGATGCTGAAGAACAAAAGAAGAACCACCCGTGTCTTTAACCTCGTCCCCTGGAAGCTATTGGGACTGTCTGGAACCCCTTCCACAGCCATCAAAGGTTATTTCAGCTTCAACGAGAACAAAAAAACCAAAACCAAAGGTTGCGTAACTGAGGTATCAGTAGCTCTGGGTCGCTCCGACCGTCCGCGGTGCCACGCCGCACTGGCCAGCAGATCCTCCTATTTGTTTTTCCCAAGAGCTGCATCTACTTCCTCCTCTGGCTTCAGCGAGTGCCACTGGGCGATGGGCCGCCGCGGGTTGGCCAGCATGTCGGACCAGTGCCGCAGCTCCGTGCCGGTGGAGTTGCAGCCCGTGAAGATCTTGCCGATGGCTTCGTTCTTTCCCAGCTTGTCATAGTCCAGCACCGTGATGACCACTTGCACTTTCTAAGGGAGGAAACCTTCTTCAGAGGGGCGGACAGGCGCAGCGCCCGTGGCTGTTCCACGGCCTCCACGCTGTCTCCAGCCCCGGGATGGCTCAGCTGACCTCCCTCAGCACTGAGCCCCATCATGGCCCGTTTTGGGGCAGGGTCCCCTCCATGCCTATGGCTTCCTCCACTTTTTTCACAGAGGAGCCCAGGGCTGCAGAGCCACGCTGGGGGCCCAGCTCATCCTGACGTGGCCAACTGGGAAAATTCACCAAGGGGTGGTGTGGGGCTGGGCAAGAGCTGTGGGCTACAGGTCTCAATGGGGCTGGGCTGGGGCAAGGGGCACAGGCAGGACATGGAGGGGCAGATGGCACATACCAATGGTCCAAAATGCCTCTAGGACCACTGGGGGGTCCCTGCTACACCTGCGGTGAGCACTACAGGACCAGAAGCAGAGGAAAGCCCCATCCCAGCCATGATCCGGGTTGGGGTTGCATCTCCCATGGGTCCTTGCCCAGCCTCCCACCTCAGCCCCTGAACCAACTGCCCTCAACATCAGCCAGACCCAGGTTGGGACTGGACATATTTCATGGGTGACCAGACCAGGAGCTTGACAGGAGCTGCTCAGGCTTCTGTCCCATGGGACATGGGCTGGGGCAGCTCTGGGATATCTCCTGTTGCCCCCACCCCACCGGCCTCCCAGGGGAGCCATTGGACAAACCTGTATCTGCTCAAAAGGGATCTCAAAGCTGAAGGACTCATTGAAGTAGGGGTTCAGGGTCTTCTTCTTGACTGTGGTCTTCTTCTTTTTCAACCTCTTGCCATTCTGCAGCAGGTGGATCTTCACGTAGGGATCTGGGGGGGCAGGAGGGTGCATCAGCCAGGGCTGAGATGCCCAGATGCCCACCAGCCTGCCCCCACGAGATGTCTCAGCCCAGGGTGAGGTGAAGCATGGGGTAAAGAGACCTCCACAAGTAAAGGCACTCTGAGGTTTGTGGAGGGAGGAGAAAGCCATAATATTTGGGCTGGGAAGGATTTGTGGGAGCACCTCGCCGAGGGGTTGAGCTCTTCTGCATGCTGTGGGTCCCCTTGTAGGAGGGCTGGGGACTGTAGAGTGACTCCAGTGGGTGCCAGCCTGTCAACCCCGTTTCCGGAGCAGGCCACCCCAGCAATCAAGGTACACCCTTCCAGCCATGCAGCTACTGCTCTTCTGGTTAAGGCAGATCTGGAGAGAGCTGAGGACCCTGGGCAGAGAGCTCAGTCCTGGAATGGAGTTCGGAAGACTCTCCTAGCATAAAACATGCTGTCAACTGAGGTCCTTGGACCCAAGTCAAGGAGGAGCAGGTCAAGGAGCAAATGGCAGAGGAGCATTTTCAACCACCCAGGTCCTGCAGCATCCTGGGCCTGGATCCCTGGTGGATCAAACTCAACATGTCATTCCTAAGATCAGGGGGTTCATTCCATCCCCATCTCCCCTCACCTTGGGCTGCCACTGATGCAGGAGGTCCCAGACACTAGAGTGGGCTTCCTCGAGCCAGACTAGAATCCTTCCGCAACGAAGGATGCTGAGACCCCCACAGCAGGGCAGGAGGAGGACACCCATAAGCCAACACCCACCTGAGAGACCCCCAACATCCATCTTCTTCAGGTTCTTGGCCTCCAGGATGCAGACAGTGAGTTTCCCGGCTGTGGGCACGTACCGGAGGGAGATGCAGATATCTCCCAGCTTCTCTGGCTGCCAAGCAGAGCAGGGAGCAGGTATCAAAGCCAGTGCATCGTACCGCAGTGTTGGGTCGTGGTCCCACATGCAGGTCCCTCCAAACCCTGCTCAGCCTTCAAGGCAGGCATGAGCTGGCACCCGTGCACCAGCACAAGGGTGTGATCACCTGGGTCTGGGGTAGGCCGGTCCCAGCAGATCACTCAAGAAGTTTATACTCTTCATTTTTGTTACAGAAAGGCTTTTGCATGGGGGACCAACAGGAGTAGCTCCTGCCCAGCACTCATGGCCAGGACATGCATGGTGTTCAGGTGGGACGCCACAGCGATCGCCATCCTGAGCACTATGGGATGGCCCAGGAAGCAGAGCTTGCCCCACGGCCACCCCACATCTCAAACCCCTGGCCAAGGGTTTCGTCTGGCCAAGGGCCTCAGGCCAGTCCCACTCTCACCTCTTCCTTTTCACCGCTCTGCAGGTCCCGCCACTCCTCAATGGGCTGGCCCAGGTCCACCGTGTTCATGGGCACCTTCACCTCACCAATGATGTCATGCTTGGAGAAGCGGTCGAAGTCATAGATGGCCATCACTAATGTCTTCCCACCCAGTTCCTGGTAGGGGACCTGCACAAAGAGGGCCACTGACCTGGGTGGCAACAAGCTCAGAAGCCCCCAAGCCAGCACCACCTGCTCCCAGCAGTGAGGGTCAACTTACAGGACCGGTACACAGTCAGGGGAAAGATGGGAGTGGGAGACAAGGTCCCGTGTTGGAGGTAGGAAGGGGCTCACCTTGAAGGTGAAGGTCTCGTTGAAGGCGGGGTTGAGTGTCTTCTTCTGCACTTTGGTCTCGTACTTTTTCTTCTTGTCAGGGAGCAGGAACACCTTGACGTACGGGTCCGAGGTACCACCCATGTCCAGAGCTGGCAGTTCAGCAGCTTGGAGGATCCCCACCGTCAGCTGGAGGGGAGAGGGGTGTCTTCAGTGAGACGGCCCAACTCTGCGCTGCAGATGGAGGGGCTTGTCTTCAGCCCAACACGGGGCTGTGCCCCATGGCACAGCAGGCAGCTTTCCCCTCCCTCCTGTGCCACCCGGGTCCAAAAGGGGGACTTCTCAGATACCCTCCCTGGGCAAACCCCTCTCCCTCCCCTCCTCAGCTGACCCCCAGCCCCTCCATCACCTGGTTCGCCTGGAAATCGTAGTCCAGCGAGAACTGCAACTTGACCACGGGCACACCCCCCCCCCCGCCCCTCCGCGCCGACCCCCCAGCCCCTCCATCACCTGGTTCGCCTGGAAATCGTAGTCCAGCGAGAACTGCAACTTGCCCAGGTTCTCTGGCTCCTTCTCCTCCTCCTCACCTTCCCCCTCTGTCAGACCCGTCTCCGCATCATCATCATCCTGTTGGTCCTGCAACGGCAGCCAAGGTTCCTGGCTCACCAGCAGGGTCACAGCCCAGAGTCCCTGTCCCCACACCCCTGGCGACCTCCAGCACCCCAACCAGAAGGCTGGCATCTCAACATCCAGGTTGTGCCCGTCAGGGGAAGGACACCCCTACGCTGGGGACATAAAGCACCGACAGACCAGCCCTGGGGAGGCACCGGCTCTCCCCGCAACTATGCAGCTGCCAGAGGGGGTCCTGGTGCTTGCCCAGCCGAGGTGTCTTGGGGGCTGCCTCGGCGTGCTGGGACATGGGGTCAGCTCCAGTGGAGGAAGGTTTGGAGCTTGCAGGTAGTGGCTGAATGCCAGTACCCTACCACAAAGGGTGCAGGGACACTACAGCTGGTGCTGAGGACTTAGCAGGGCCATCTCCAGGCTCTATGAGCTTAGTAATAGAGATAAAACCTAATTCTCCTAAGGCAAAGCCACTCCTCTCCCCACCTCTCCAAGCCACGGTCCATGGGGCGGAAGCCCCAACTCATCACCTCTCTGACATGTCCCCAGGTTCCCCTGGAAGCCAGAGATGGAGAAGGAGGCTCGTGGTGGCACCTACCATGGAGGGCATCCCAGGACGGAGCAGGAACATTCAGATGGGGCAGCAGGGAGGGAGGTCAGTGAGAGCGCCAGGATGGAAGAGACACGCGTTACCAAGAGCACCAAGAAGGGACCACGGCAAGGCAGGGAATCAGGGTTTGTGTGGCCCCAGCCCTTGCCTTCCATTGATGAATCCCAACCCACATCCCCCACCACCTCAGGGACAGGCAGGTGTGATGGAACTTCTCCACTCAGCGCTCACCTCTCCAGCCTTGCCTGCATGCTCATGGTGCCCACGTGGCTCTGAAGAGCAGGAACGCCGCCCAGACTCCCCCACCCCCTCCACGTGGCCCTGGGTCAGGACCATTGAAATGTCTGGGATCACCCCAAGCCTGCTGGAACCAAAGCCTGCTTCCTGCTGGGCCCCCAGGATGGGGAGGCAGCCCTAGCTCTGCTCTGTGCACCAGCACCTGCGTCATGAGCACTGGCTTTTTGGGGAGCCCAGACTGATGGTCCTCCAAACCGATGGTCCTCCCCTCTTGGCTAAAGGCTCAATGAAATGAGAACAACTCAGAGTAAGGCGGGGAGATGCAAGGGATTAAATCAACATTTGCTGGTTCTGGTGAACCATTGGCAGGTCCAGGCCAGCTTGAGCCTGGAGCCATCCAGGCCACCAGCCATTGGAAGAGGACAGTGCTGCTGCCTCAGCTCCAGACTCATATCTGCACTGTCCCATCCCAGGATCCTGGGGGCTCCACCCCTCTCTGTGAGTGTCCTGACATGGTTCGTAACTGAACTGGAGGGATCGCCCTACTACAAGGCCAAGCAGTCCAGAAGGATGTTCACCTGGTTGCCCGACTTCATGTCCTTCATGTTCATGGCATTCTTCATGCCTTTGCCCTTCTCCTTCTTGTTCTTCTTCTTCTTGCAGCAGCACTTCTTGCAGATGCAGAAGCAGCAGGTAAGGATGAGGAGTCCGGCTACCACCGCAATGGCAATGAGGGCCCAGGGCGGCACTGCAGGCAAAAGCCAGAGTCGTGGTCAGCCCTGCAGCTCCCTTCGAGCCCCAGCCATCCCACCACCTCGCGCTGGGACCGTAGCAGTGGTGGGGGTCATGGGGAGGGTAATTCCTGGAAAAGGAGGCAGCTACTCACAGGGGATCTTGTTGAGCTCATTCATGAACTTGTCCCTCAGCTTAGTGAACATGTCCTCCTTGCTCTCGCCCGGCCCTGCGGCCTCAGTGGAGTTCTCCATCGTGGTCATGGGCATCGTGGTGGCCGTGGCCTCTGGGGCCATCATGGATGCTTGTTTGAACGTCATGATGGGTCAGGGGCTCCCTAAAACACAATGTTGCCTTGATGGTCACAAAGGTCCCTGATGCCCCCACTCCTCCCCATGCCCAGGCTGTGTCCCTGAGCAACTCAACGTCCGCATTGAGAGCAGAGCCACAGCATGGTGCTGGATCTTCTGCTAGAGGGGCACAGACCCAGTGGTTATGAGGGACCAGTTACCTCGATTACCTCACAAGTGATGGGAAGCCCAGTTCACCCCCAGGTTTCCTGGCCCGTGACATCTCCAAAGCCACTGGGAGCACCACCCAGGCTCACATCAATGCTGGTGCCAGCTTGGAGCCTCCCCAGGGACTTTGGGGACACTCCTAGGGGGTGGAGGTTCACCCAACGAGGCCCCGCGAGATGAGGGAAGAGGAGCTTGAATCGCCAGGAGAGATGAGCAAGGTTAGTTTGGCCAAAGCCAGGCCCCTGCCGCCTCCTTTTCTCAGGCAGAGGGACCCAGGTGTCAGGCACCCGCAGACCCAGCACAGGGCGGCAGCCAGACCTCGCTTCATACGGGACCCACTGCCGGTGCGGGACCCTCAGGACTTGCTCCCAGCCCTGGGAGAGCTTCCAAGGATGGAAGGGAAGAGGAGCAGCACATCGTTCCTCCAGCCCCAGGGAGGTTTTGCATGTTCTGAGGAAGGGTGAGAGCAGGAAGAGCTGGCTCCTCACAGCCGTGGAGGGCTCTGCCTATACAGAAAAGGGTCGACGCTTTCACCAGGTGAAGGTACCGTGTTCTGGGTGGCTCAAGGCTCCTGTCCGCCTCCTGACCCCCCGGAGCCCAGCTCCCCCGGCCAGCCCTGCTCCCTGACAGGGTATGGGAAGGTGCCTGGGTCACTGCCAGGGCTGCAGCACAGCCCCCCGCGTTCAGTACACGCCAGCCAGGCCCAGCCCAGCCCAGCAGGGTCTGAAGCACCCCCGAAGCGTGGGTCACCCACCCCATGCTCCTGCAAATGAGGCATTCACTCCTGCAAGCAAAGCTGGTACAAAGTGTCTCCACAACCCAGCTCCAGACCCAGAGTGCCTCCACGATGGAGCTCTGGTCCCCAAGTGCCTCCATGCCCCAGCAGAAGGCGAACTTGCAAAGAGAAGCTCAGAGCAGCCAAGGGAGTTCATGGTGCCGGTGGGGTTGAGGACAATAAAAGGCTGTCCAGTGGGGGAAGCAAACAGCTGACCAAGATTGCAGATAACCAAGGAGGGAGTTTCTGGAGGCACGTGAGCTCTGGTGTGGCGGGGGAACCGCTTTTCCTGTATCTCTTCTCCCTGGGCAGCCGTGCTGGGGACAGGGGGGCTAGAGAAATCCCTTTGCCATCTCACGGGTGGGTTCATCCTCTCCCCATACAGAGTCCACATGTGGCAAGCTGGATGACATCCCAAACTGGGAGTAAAACCCAGAGCGATCTCCTTTAGGGCCATCCTCTTGGAGACAGAGCTGCTGGGAGCGTGTTGAGAGAAGGACAACGGAGCCGGGGCAGGGTCTGGAGCACAATGCGCTGAGGAGCGGCTGAGGGACCTGGGGGGTTGAGCCTGGAGCAAAGGAGGCTCCGGGGAGACCTTCTGGCTCTGACAACTCCCTGACAGGAGGGTGGAGCGAGGTGGGGGTCAGTCTCTTCTCCCCAGGAACAAGTGGCAGGAGGAGCAGAACCGGCCTCCAGTTGTTCCAGGGGAGGCTGAGGTTGTCTCTGAGGAGCCATTTCTGTCCCGTTGGGGTCAGGAACAAGCGATAGGATGAGAGGAAACGGCCTCCAGTTGCACCAGGGGAGGTTGAAGTTGGCCCTGAGGAACAATTTCTTCCCCATTGGAGTTGCCCAGGCTGCCCAGGGCAGTGGTGGATTCCCCATCCCTGGAGGGGTTTTCCAGCTGTGTGGAGGTGCTGCTGAGGGACGGGGGTCAGTGGGCACCTGCCCGTGCTGGGGAACTGGGGGACTCGATTTGCTTTTCCATCCCAAATGACTCTGATTCCAACACGAGGGTTTTTCCCCATCACCCCCCCATGCGATCTGGGCTTTGCCAGGGGAAAGTGAAGCTGCTGGGCGAGCAGCCGGCAGTGGGAAAGTGATGCTGCTGGCCGAGCAGCCGGCAGGGCAGGCTGGACCCCTTCCAGCTCGCTGCGGGCAAGGCAGAGTGTGTGCCACCCCGGCTCCCTGACCTGACCCGCATTTCTCCGCCAAAGTGGGACGGGCCAGGGCGAGCTCTGCAGGGGCCGGGTTTGGGAAG
>NW_010417386.1:21586-56780 GCF_000710305.1 Buceros rhinoceros silvestris | reverse complement strand
TATATATTATAATACTGTATTGAGGGTCACAGCATATGTGTCTGATTTAACTTGTCTTCCCTGACAAAGCTGGAAAGGCTGGAAATGTATGGAATGAAGGAAGAGGCTTTGTCTTTAAGATAAAATTCCAAAACCAGCGCTACAGAGAGCTGGACATTTGTCAAATATTGACTGACACTAGCCAAATTGTTCGAAGAGCAGAACACTGCAGAAGCAAAACACAGCCTCCAAATTGATTTAATATTGAGCTAACACTGAGAGAAAATTTTTATTCTCGTATGGCTCCTATCCCAAATGTTCTCATTACTTAATAAGATAACAGTTAATGGCAGCAGGTTGTAAAATGACAGATTTGAGAGATATTCATGGCTGGGTAGTACTTGGCAGGAAATTGGGACCTTTTTGCCTAGACTTCAAATACAGCCCTCGGGTAGAACCTGAAGTTGCCTTGGATGGTATTTCACAGACAGGAGAACAAAGTTGTCAAACTTAGTCAGCTCCCCATCTGAGTTTGTGCTGGAGACAAATAGTCCCAGTTGGCACTAACTGGCATCCTTACAGCCAGCATGAGGAGCAACTAAAGCTGTACTGTTGCAGAGACAGCAAAACTGTCTTGAAAATGGACTTCTGCTGAACAAGCCTTGGACGGGGATAGGAGTAGGAACAGCACAAAGCTTGTTCTGGTGTGTCTTAGGCCCGGGAGACCCAGCTGGGAGCTGGACTAATGCAGGGCAAAGGTTATCCAAATAATACGTACAGTTATCATTTATTATTTCATTTGAACTTCATGGCACGTATCAAATCCAAAAGACTCATACAAAATTACAGAGGGCTGAAAGTGCTGTTTGACTTATTCTGCCCTTCCAAGAAAGTGAAGCTGAAAGAAGCAACTCTTGGATTCATGATCTGTCAAATGAGCTGCGTCCCTCAAAAACACAGCAAAAGAGAACACCGTGTAAAATACCAGTATCTATTTGGTGAAGGACTTTAATGCTTGTTTTGCCAACCCGGTGTGTTTAAAAAATACACTGAATTGTATTAAATTCTATTAGTATGTACTGCGTGTGTTAAAAACATACAGCATTAAAAATTCCACTTGCAAATCCTCTTCCCAGCTCGACCTCAATGAAAGGCGCGTTCTGCAGCAGCACATCTCCGAACAGACAGCTGTCGAGAAGCTATTTCCTTTTGCTACACGTGTATGACTGTATTAGTTTCAGATGGCTGAACAGGTAGTGCAGTGTTTTGAGCAGTCATTTGTGCATTTGTGCATATGCTAAATTCTGTGTCCAACACATCACAGAACAGTGGGAAGGTTTTTGAGCTGTCAGACATCTTATTTCCCGGTGCTTTACTATATCCTTTAAGGAAGGACTGCTGATTAAAAAGAAAACAATGCTTTTTTCCAGTGGTTCTGAAGGAATTACTGTATATTCTGGCAGTGGTAAATGATACAAGAAAGAGAGTCCAGTGTAAATTACAGATAAATCTGACAAGTTCCAGTTTATGGATGAGCTATGAGGCATGAGGCATGGCAGAGCTATCCAATCCAATCTCCCGCTGCATGAAGGACTAGATGGTTTTCTTTTTTTTTAAATGCGTTGTGCATATTCTTTCAATTAACAAAGATTTTCATTTGGTAAAGGCTACTAGTCATTATGGAGCCAAATTTGTGATATGCTGCATAGATTTCTATTTTATTAGTGACATACGCACACGAGATAAAAAAGCTACAGCTGGTGCAGACGAGCTCTTCTGTACACTGCTTTTACTAGTTATTCATGCAGCAATGATTTATAATTGAGCCCAACGTGCTCAGGGATGTGTTGCTTTGCCACCAAAACATGGTTGCAGCAGTGCCAAATGTGTTTTGTCCAATAAGTACATTGAGCAAAGTTGTTGTTTTGCAGAAAACTAATATAAAACACATCCATATGCCTGGGGTAGTCTGGGTACTTGGGATTTTCCCAGGATAAGGAAATGCACACAGTTCTTGAATTCTTTGCTTGGTGTATTATGAAACTCCCCCAAGGTGTGATGTTGTACACAAATGACAGAGCTGGTTCTTGGAGGGTGTGTGTATTTCTTCTTTCTACTCTATTTCTCTATCCTTTGTATATATTGACATGACATATGGCTGTTGAGGAATTCTGTCACCACATCCAAATCAAGGACTACGCTGCAGGAGCATTGTGTTTCCTCTTCTGTGGTCACGGTGCCTTGCTGTGCCAAAGTCTGCCCTCCAAAGACAATAGCTCACAGGGTTTGGACGCGTGGTCCCACTGCAAGAGCTGCCCCCGGGTATGGCCACACCAGCCGGGGGCTGCGCTGGCTCAGGGATCTTTGTGCAGTGCAGGCATGTCCTAGTTCCGATCCTGTTCTAATTTTAAGCACGCAACATAAATGGCTAATGAGGATTGTTATAATGTGGATTGTTAAAATGTTCAACTTTCAAGGCCAAGCTGTCACTCCTACTCAGCTTTCAATTTTTCCTACATCAGCCTGATTTTTTCCTGAATCTAGTGCATTTATCCTATTTATAAATCCAACACTTGTATTTTTTTTCTGACAGCCAGTCTTAGCAGATCCACCTGACTTTGGCTTTTTTTTTGGTTTTACATATGGACCAGTAGGATTTTGAAGCAGTAGTACAATGCTTACCCTATTTTCCATGCCTTGAAACTATTGTCTGTATTCTGTAAGGAATGCATTCCTGTCCAGAAAACCACGTCAGCCAGTAGGGTCTCTTGTGAGGACCCTGTTCACAGTGATTGGTGATGTGCTGGTTCATGTGATACTGCAAAAATTGTCTTTCTTCAATCTCATCCTGTTTTCTTCCTAGGGTTTCCTTTGGGCTTGTATTCTTTCTTCTAGTACCTTTATTGCACTTCTAGGCTTCATTTTCCTTTCCTCATTTTAGAGCTCTTTATATTCCAGTTTTCCCCCTCAAGAATTTCAGTCCTTTTTCTCCGCACCGTCTCCTCCCATTCAAAACTTGCTGTGCCACCACTTCTTTCTAAGGTGTGCTTCCCTGCTCCGCCCCACTTCAGCCATAACCACCAATGAAGTTGTGATGGCCGCATCCAGCTTGCTCTGGACTTCGGGGGACGGATGGCGACGGGGTAGCCCAGGGCTGTCAGATTGACTATAAGTCAATCAACCTACTCCGTAAATAGTGGACAGCCCAGGGGCTGTTGAACAGTCCTGCATGGCAGCGGGCTGCATGCCGAGATCTCCCCTTGACTAGGGGTGCCTCTCTAGGTTACTCCTCGAGGATAAGAGTCCTTGCCACAACAGATTCTTGGTAAGTGATTAACAGCGTGTTAAATATTGAAATCCTAAGCAAGTGGTATAGAGGCTTGGTGGCACATGTGTAATCTTTTAGACGCAGACAGTTGACCAAGTCTGGGACTAGGAGGGGATCCAGACGCACCTCGCCTCCTCTCTGAGAAGGAGTTTAGAAAGCCAGGTTTCCTTTCTGAACTCATGACTCAATGGGAGTGTCTCCCTGACAGTTTTCTCTGGCCATGTCATCTATGCTGTAAATAATGAAATGTACCTTGCCATCAAATCTTGTTCAACCACTGTCACACCTACCACTGAGCTTTGTTAACTCCCTACTTAATATCAATAAAGTATATTGTTGCTTCTCTCTTACGAGTGAAGTGCATGACTCCATGCGTGACAAATCGGCGTAGCCAGCAGAATAGCAAGTCCCATCGCTGATCATTTACGAAGGCATGGATTGAATCCATTCTCAAATTCTCAGAAGAATGGGCTCGTGACAATTGGCATAATTGGGAAGTCATTGAAGACCACTTAAACGTAACAAGGGGCTGCACAAAGGATAGAGAAGAGAATGGAATTATCTGAAGTTATTTGGTGATAATGCTCGAAATGCCCGCAAGCAGCTCCCTGCACGGGCAGAATTAATGCACGGCATTGTTAACTACAGCCGTGAAATGGGCTGGAACAGGCACCAGCCGAAAAACAAAACGTGAAGCCCCGGGGAGGAGATCACGAATACGCATGAAACAGGGAAAAGAAACTAGATTAAAGGTAAGAAATTTTTTAAAAAATGCAGAACCTCAAGAACAGAGAAAAGAGTTATGGAGAAATGCATCAGGCCTTGGCGTCCCCAGAGCTGCAAAACAAGGACAGCCTGCTGGCATCACCTCCTGCCTGAGTGAAGCATTCCAGAAATGAGAGAACGGTGACAGGAAGGGGTGTACTTCAACTCCTCTGACGCCAGCCCCTAGAAAGGGAGACAACACTTGCTCCTCCTTAGGGAGGATCTGCAGGAGATGAAGTGAAAAAACGAGTGATATCCAGAAGCAGTTGAACCTGCCAGTCCGGAATTGGAGGCTTATCAGTGGATGAGTGATGATGGCCCATACATTTTAATTCCAGCTGGTCCTCGAGTCAGTTGGTGAAGTTTTTAATAGATATATTTAATACTAACACAACAAGATGCCAAGAAGCTGGGTGTGTGATCCAGACAGCAAAGGGTTGCTGAACATCTGATAATCCCTTCCCTGAAGGGAGTCACTTTCCAAATGTTATTTATTATCAGTTGTGTTTCTGCTAATCATCAATGAAAAGACCTACAGCAGCAAATAGTATGTTTAGGCTTGAAATTACACAGACTCTCTTAATTTCATTTAAAGAATAATATTTTGTAATTATTTTTAGATCAGAGGTCTACCTTTACTTACCAGGTGTCTCTGGCTGTGGTCATCAGTGGATTCTTGGGGACCGCCTCTTTTGAACAGGATGTATTTAATGTGATCCATCCTCTGCCATACCACCCCTGGCTGGAGTCATCAAGCTGACCTGTAAATGGACTGATACCTTGAACAGTCAGTAGAGAACCATAGAGAATGTTTGTTCTGTGATTTGCTAATCCCATTTTGAACTAGCTTATAGTTCTGGCCTGTAGAACTTCCCGAGGCTATTAATTCCATAAATAGTTATCTGTAGTAAAATAAAAAACCTCTTTGCTTTGCAATGACTTGAGTTCAAATACATGCCAGGTCCATGGATTCAGCTAATTAACTTTAATTTAGGTGTGAAATCAAATGTCAAATGGCACAAAAAGAGGGGAGTGGTTTGTGAATGCAATTCATACTCCTTCAAATACCTCCCCTATGCCTGTTTGGAATCTGTCTGGTAAAGACATCAGGAGTAGTGGCTGTCTTTGAAAGATTTTATGAGTCTTGCAGTCCTGCTGGGTGTTTTAATAGCCTGGGGTCCTGGATCTGTATTAAAGGTGAGACTCACCAGCATCACACCCTCAGGCACAAGACCTTCATCATGCGAAGACTCAAACAGGTAAAAAATTACAGGTGCAGAAAAAGGAACTGGCAGGGCTGGCACCTAAATTTGTGCAAATTACAAGAGTGTTAGTTTATATGATTATCACAGGCCATGTTATTCACAAAGATGGTTAAACACTAAGTAAACGTGATGTGAAAAATGAAATCATGTTTAGATGGGTTTGCATTAGGAAACGTGTTTTTTTCTGTAGGTTATGTACAGCACGCGATACTCTTGACAGCAGCATTGCTGCATTACATGTTTCCTTCAACAAACATTTAATCAAACTTTAACAGCTCAGTTATTAGATCCAGAGAAGCAGCATCCAGGGCTGTTAAATGCTTTCTCTGTAGATACTGTAGATTTCCTTAAAGCCTTAAAAATTCATCTATTTGGCAACATCCATAGAGGTTCTTCACATCAGTGTCAAGAACGTCAATAAGCCATGAAACAGAGGGGAGAATTATATATATCCTCTGAAATGATCTTTTCATCAGAGGAAACGTACCACTAGAGCACTGGATAAAGGTATTACATTTCAATGCAAGCAAATTAAGGCACAGCTATCAAACTCCCATTAACGAAGCTGGATGCTTTCTATGTGCATCCGTTGTAACTGGAATTAGATGGAACTTTTTCCTCACTTGTCATCATTTCATTTTGTTGTTTCCTTCTCCTTTGCCAACTGGCCACTTTATGAAATAAAATGTGTAGTTGAAGGATTGTTTTTTACTCAGGATACTATTGTAAGAGATTCAGTCTTGGCTTGTTCCACCAAGCATCTGTTTCTTAAAATTCTAAAAAAAATCAAAACAATGAATTTATTCACCAATCCAGGGTGAGATGCTTATTCCTGATAGAGTCATCTTGAGATACACGTGTCTTAGAGATCTCAAAGCTGATTTAATTATGAAACCTTTGTTCTGGTTCTTCTATGGAACCAGTATAGCTCTGTGTCACCTTCTCTGTTAGAGCTACTATCCAGAAAGTGGCTGCTGAGAGGTATGTACCGAGGACATGCTGTGGCTCAGAGAACAGCTGGTCCCTAAACTGGTGTATGGGGTTATTTCTGACACCACGCAGCACATGGCAGGCAGTAGAGCACATCTACCACCTTAAGTACATGCTCACCAAATGAACTGCATCATTCTACCTCTTCATCTAACTGTGTTTCATTCTTCTGTACAAGTGCCAGTATAAACTGTATCATGTGGTGGGCTTTAAACTAGAAATCTATCTTGTAGAGAAAACAAAAATTAGTTAAAAATGTATTATATGAACAATATGTAAAAATATATCCAATAATAGATAACTACAATGCAATCCAAAAGGTATATATAGTATTAAAGATAGGTTATTATATTTGTAATTTGGAGTAAAAACCTTAATTAATTTTCTTTACACATTCTCTTCTGTTTAAACACCTCTAGTGCATTTAGGTGGAGCTGACCAAAATTTAAAAAAAAAAAAACATTTCAAAAGGTTTGATAGTTTAAAAACGGAGTTAGGCTGCACTTCGTTACTTATGTTCCCTGCTTCTCTCTGTGACAAAGGCAATTACTCAAAATACCTGTTTTCTGGGTGCTTGTAACATTTTAAGCTGTAAGAAACCTGTCAGGGTGATTATGTCTCTTACAGGCTCTCTAATTTTTTCACTTGGCCTATAGGACTTACTCTCCTGATCACATAATAGTCCACTAATCGGAACCTGAGTGTATTTTATCGAAGGCGGTGAATTGCCCGTGGAAGACAAGTAACGGTTATAAAGCAGACACTATGTAACAGTCGTTGAGAATTTTTGACCACGTTAATCTAACAGAAATTGGGTGCAAATGTAACTTCCAGGACAAGAGAAAGCACATAACCTTTTAATTCTTGGAGAGTGCAATTTCTGAAGTGCTGTGTTCTAACTGCTGAGATTAATGAGTACTCGAATCAGTGAATTAAAGGATTTCATGCTGTTGGAAAACATCCTATCTGTAGCAAAATACAATTATCAGGAGGAGATCGGTAGGGCTGGGCGATCATCACCAGTGGCTGACAACCCATACTGCATCTTACCCGCGCTGTGCTTTATTAGGTGCTGCTGGCTTTAATACCGCCAGAGAGTCTGAGAGACTGACCTCGTGTGGGTTTATACATGAAACCCCCACTACACTGCGTGAATAAGATTAATAGTGTTTGTGACCTGCTCATGGACTGAGATCTCTTAACATATTATGCGGGAGTAGGAAATGGAAGTACTAGAATAAGAGAATTAATCATACAGACCAGATGAAAAGTCTGTCTGGATATCTTGTCTCAGACATTTGTCAGTAGCAGATGAGCAAAGACTAAGAAGAGAAGGTGAGATGCATACATGTATTTGTATATGTATATATATATGAGAGCGATCCTCCTGTTGGAATATTCACTGGTTGGTTCCTGGAATTAATGGGGTACAAATTTTCTTCTCTGGAAATTGCATCCACACTGTTTAATGGCCAACGGCAGAGGTGTTCCTCAAACTCATTCCTGTTACCGAGTTTCTGTGACAAAGTGCTCTGTGAATAACTGTTTACCATAAAGTGTGAAGCATGAAAAAGTATTTTCTTTGAAATGCTTCCTTTGAAAGAGTTATTGGAGAAGTTCCTGAACACCCTTCTTTTTTCATTATAAAATAAATAAGTGCTTATTTTCTTTCACCTTCTTCAAACTTTTATTATATAATTTAAACAGACAGTGATGGTCTAACTCATTTATTTCTAGGGTTGCATACAGCCACGATAACGAGGCAAGGAGAACTTGCTCTTCTAGGCAGCAGAGACACGATTCTCCATCCTGAGTCAACACTCAAAATCCTGCTCTTCTTTCATGAAAAATTATCAATTTAGGGTTTGTGGAGACAAATACATCACATGTTCTGCAGTTTTGGTGGTTATTAATCAAATTTGCAATTATATCCAAAGCTATGTAATGAAATTAGAACTATTTTGCATACCTTGGCCATGGATTCTTCTGAGTGAACTGGTTGCACAGTTTTAGACTTGTGTAACACATCTGTTGTTGCTGATTTTCGCTGTAGGCAACTGATATAACCCAAAATAGTTTTGTGTAGAATTTACTTTTCATCTTTCCCCTTTGGTGTTTTGTATCACAAAGCTGTGTTTTTTCCAGAGGCACGCTCTAAAGTTTTCTTCTGTCCTTAAGGACAACCACAACACATAAACATGTGCTATAAAATTCTGAAACGTTGTTTCCTTAATGTATTTGGTGTTCATTCTGTCTTAATGCATAACCTCAATTTTCAGAGAAAGGACAGTGTGGCATAAGCTGCAGTAAGAGGCTGAGAAGAAGTTCAGGTTAAGAAATATGGCTAAGGCAAAGGAGCGCACCAGCTAATGGCTCCGAGAATGAGAGATAAAGCCAGAGTGAATGTTGGTTACAGGGAGTTAAGTATTTCTACTAGCTTACGTGTTCATCTGTCTGATGTCCTCCAGACCAAGAAAGATCATTTCATCTTCAAACCCCCTCCAGACGTCTCTTTAACTCACTTAGCTTTCTTTTAGCTTCTGGAAGAATTCAGCAAGAATTAGCAGACATGGCTAATTCAGCGGAAACGAAAACCAAAGAGAACTCCACCCCTTGGGAACGGTGAGTCTGGCTTGGCAGGAGATGATTTCTTGGCAGCAGGATCTCGCAGATACATATGTACATGGGAGGATGGGCTAGCTTTGCTGTATTTGCTGTCTCAAAAATCATCCCATACAGATTTCCAAGGAAAAGAATTAAAGAGGAAATGTTTTCATTATACTTGCAACTTTTCCAGCAAAGAATGAGAATGAAGAAGTGAGGTTTGAGAAGATGCAGGATGGCCGGAATATTTAAAATCTTTTAACCCTAAATGGAATGCAAAAGTATTTTCTTCAGGCCAAAAATTAAAATGCAAGCCCTGTTTTGGCTGCTAAACTTCATCTGAAGCAAAGAAAGTGCCAAACTGTGGGGAACTGAGAAGTTGTTATAAGGTCTGCAACCGCATTAAATCTTTTAACCATTAACATGTTGACCAGTTTGGTGGAGTGGTTGGCTCAAGAATCGGGTTGTGTATAAACAGTTACACACTCTTTTATTTAAATGGTCTCAAAGCACATTGGGGACATTCACCAGTTGTGAGATTAAAAATCGTGAGAGTTCAGAAAGTGGTGTTCCCTGTCCTGAGGAACAGGATTTCCGCCCTGTTCCCATGTCTGTGTACTTTACCGGCAGAACTGGATCCTGCTTCTCTAAACTCATCCCCATAAATCTTCTGGCTTCACATCGTTTCATAATTATACAGTGCAGAACTCTTACTTTGGGGGCAGGGGAGATGGAGAACGGCCATTATCTGCAGTCCTTTAAAATTTCCTAAGTGGTGCTGGTTTAATCTAATCAGATGTGAATTTTATCCACAGACCTGTATTACTCATAACACAAAATGAGGATACTGAGAAATGATTGTAGGGTAAGATGGAAAATCCCATCACCTTAGAGGAAAATAAAATCACATAGGCATCTCCTTGCATTCCTTATAGTTTATATACATAGAGCAGACACAGCTCAGTTTGTGCTCATTTATATATTTGGATGAGGTTTTTTCAGAGACTGTCCGAAGCTCTAGAGGAACAATGGAATTTTGGTTTTGACAAAGCAGCATAGTAAAACAGAGCAATGTTCTTCAGAGAGTCTTGATTGTCTTCACATGATCTTCGGATGACATCTTGAAGACACTTCTTCAGCTTGCCTTGTCTGTTGGCACATCCTTCTCTCGCTCAGTTTTGATGTATTATTTATATAAGTGGCCCCGAGTCTTTGTCTGTGCAAGAGAGAGTGATGAGCTTTCAGAGGAGCCTTTGGAGTCTGAAGTGCTTAAGGGTTTTGACAGTGACAGAGTGCCCCAGGGTCCCTACGATCCTGCTCAGTTCAAAGCCTGCTATTGCAATCAGTGAGTGGTTCCGTAGTTATCTCTTCATTACACAGAAAAGAGAGATAATATAGATGTGTACTCATTTCTTCTTTGCTTGAACTTAAGAAACTATCTGAATATGTGGGAGTGATTTTTAGTTATTTTACTCTCGAGATTCGAAAGGCACAAACAGAGTTGCTGTTTCCGCCTCTCCTCCATTTTTCCACCCTACTCTCATCTTTCTTGTTAAAGTGCTTTTGTAAATGAGATGCTAAGTATTTTTAAAAGAAAAAAAAAGCATTCTTCCAGTGTTCCCCTATGGACATGTGTTGTGACTGGGATGCTAATTACTGTGCAGTATTTATTATGAAAAACTTTCAGTAACGCTAAAGTTCGGCGATATCAACAGTTGGTAGGGGAAAGAAAGAGACAGAGATAGATTTTTAAAGCCTCTAGATGCATGATGGGCATCGTGAAGCATGGTCAGTCCTCTGGGAGATGAAGAAAACAGGATCTGAAATGAGAGCAATATCCTCTAAGCAGCAGCAGTTCCGTGTCTGAAGATACCTCTCTAGCACACAGAGGACATCCTTTGCATCTTGAAGACTTGGTACTACAAGAGTTAAAAAGCTATTAAGTGACCATGATACTCGTTAGGAAGCCATAAAAATGCTTTAATTTTAGGAAATTAGATAGACTTTTCAGAATCCGGCTCTGCATTCATACTTGTGCTTTGTCAAAAGCCAGATATTAATATTATTTAAATGGTGAATGTGAGCAAGATAAAGTGAGGTACAATCTGAGAAAATTCCTCCCTACATCTGTGAAACGGGTGGTCAATATATAAGGAACAAGAAATTAGTGAAAAACTGAGAGTTCTTGACAAGGTTTGAAAGCAGACCCGAAAATGTCTCATGGTGCCCACACGAAATATCCTTAATCAAAATATTTCTATTATACTTCAGCTTCTAAATAATTTTCTTTTTTTCTCCCTCCACCCCCGGTTTTCCTCTTTGTTCTCATGGTAATTGAATATTCAGTGGAAATGGGTAATTTGATAATAAATATGAGATGAAGAAATGGCTGTAATTTCTGGTGAGGCTTTGTACTGTAGATACCTTAAACCAAGTGAAAAGGGGAACAAAGGAGCATGTCTAACTGCTCTTCTCCACCTCTTCTCAGGGGGCAGCAAAAGTCCTTGGCAAATCGGAGCAGATATTCACACGGACTTTGAAAGAGAGGAGTAACTTCACTGTCTGTACTTTACTGAAATACATATATCAGCTCTCTACTCATGATGAAGTGGAGACGACTCCACAGCTGGGATCTGTGAACATTGTTCTTTAAAGAAGTCGAGTGGAAATTTGTGCCACCAGTGGTATCGGGCCAATTTTACATGCTAAAGTTCCTTTTCCATAAACACTCTGTGTGCGTGTATCTGTTATATCGGTTCTTCATTAATCAGCAAAGAGGTGAAGAAACTCTCATGTAAACAGATTTTAGCAGCAAGAAACACTGGACATTCACATATATTCACATTCTTACAGCAAATTAAAAAACCCATAAATTTAAAATAGTCTCTACAGAACAAGTGCTGCTTGTACAGTTTTTTGCAATATATTTTGCAAACTAAACCATGTTTTCGAAATGTAAGATCCTAGAGTACATACCCAAATGTCAGCACGTTCTTTGCAGGGAATAAGAAATTCAAAATCTAAATACATCTCCTCATCAGCAAAATTTCTCTATATAGAGATCTAATTTCCATGGCGTTCTCCACTGAGTGGTGAATAACTGGATGTAGAAACAGAAATTTTTCTTTGTGGCTGGTGAGAAATTAATGCACTCTCTCCACACAGCCTCCACCCTTTATAGCTGATATATGTTAAATGTGCTTTGACCTCCAACTGTAGCAGCACGGATAAAAGTCTTCTCTCTATTTCAAGCAACATCACTACACTGAAGTGTTTCACTTCCGAATTCAAGCTCATGAGAAAAGGGGGAAAGAATGATGATTACCCTACAATTTGTGTGAAAGTATACGTGCTGCTAAACTGACTGCTGGGAATTAATCCAATTAATGACAGGATGAAGGGTCAAACCAATCAAGATCAAACCAAGACAGACCACCAGGGCTTTATTGCTAGTTGACTAACTGAACTACTGTTCCTTGTTGCCCAACACTATCAGTTCCTTCCTCCTCTTGCTCCATTCGAGTTCCTGGCTCACCTCATGAATAAGATAATTGAGCTCAGTAAGTGGAACTTAAACATGATGAAACATTCCAATTTGCTGATCAAAGGTGATGTGAGAATCACACTCCTTGGTTATGTTTCCCTTCCTTTACCCATTCTTCTCCTCCATGGTAATTGCATCTATAATAACTGCACATCCCTAGGGGTATCTATCTTTAGGTTTTAAAATGTTCTAAGAAAAGTTTGTTTTATCCCTGAAGTACATGAAATCTCATTAGAAGAACACGCTGTAGTAGCCCCCGTCAAGACAAAACCCCAGTTATCTCCAGATCATAAATCAGGCTGGTCAGGGGACAAGCTGCCAGGAGAAAGGGAGAGCTTGAGGAGTGCAAAGTGTACATCCAAACCTGTACTCCACAACTCTGTCAACATTTTTAGTTCTGCTAGTGTTTTCTCACAGGCCTTTGGTCTGGTGGAAGATGTCCCTGCCCGTGGCGCTAGAACAGAACTAGGTGAGCTCTAAGGTCCCTCCAAACGCAAACCCTTTTCCAATTCTACAAAAAAATGAGCATTAGTTGCCCATACAGTCTCGACAAGGAGAAAGGAGACTTGAAGATTTGTGGAGGATAGTTTTGTGGTTTGGTGAAGGCTGCAGCTGACTGAAAACCTATTAGAACCAGAACGGTCCTCTGCCTCGTCATAAGGAGAAAGAAGCTGGCCCACTGGTGAAATGAGGAAAGGAGGCCTTCAGAAAGGCCTTCGCCCGTGGAAATGGAGCATGAAAAAATAATTTTGTTGAGTACCATGGTTTCTGTGGTGTGAATCAATACAGGTGGATGGTTTTCTGTCTCCCTGGGAGCCTGCAGTGATCTATTTATATCTACGGGAGAGAAAAGCTCTTTGAAGTCAGAGGAGGATCAGCAGCTTAGTCTCAGAAAATAGTCTCTGAGGGGGAAATGCTGCCCGGTAGGTGAAATAGTTAACGGCCCTTTCTTCTTCTGGTTATCCTTTTCGTTAAAACTTTTATGTAGAAGTTCGAATTTCCTTATTGGCTTTACTACCCAGGCAACTAAGAAGGAAGTTCTGAGACTTCCCTTCAATTAGAGGTAATTGAGGAGATCGATTCACACACCCTGGGGTAGCAGGTTCTTGAAGGGATTCTTCTAAGACTTTCAAGGAAATTTAGTTGATTTAGGAGCAGTGGAAACAAGCAGGTTACTTTTTTTTAAAAAGTTCTTTAGAAGTAAACATTTCTAGGTAACACTCTGGACGAAGAAGAAAATATGTATTTTGAGGAGTGGTCACTTCCCAACCGTGCATTGCCACCGGATCTTGTCGTATCCGCCTGCATTTTGGTTGCTCCTCTCAGCTGCATCACAGGGTTGTGCGAACTCAAAGATGACCATTCCCTATGAATATTTGAAACCAACCATACGCACGTGCATAATTCTACAGCACCAGCAGGAAAACGGTAAGTTGACTGCAGGAGCAATGAGCCATGCTTAGTGTCTGAGCTCCAGGGATGAGTTCCTAGAAGATCAGCTCTTCCTTGCTGATGATGTGTGGATAAAATTTTGGATTAATGCCAAATCTAACAGACTGCTGCTCTAAAGTTTGCGCTTGGTAGAATGGAAAAAAAAATTATTTTCACTGGCTCTATACAAACAATCCTTTCATTTTAAGTAAATGGTAGAAAAATTACATGGGTTATTAAAAAGTTATTCAACTTGTAATGACTACTGCTCATCATTTTAAATTTTCTTTGTTAATTTTATTAACAAATTTTATTAACAGTGGTCAAACAATATGAGATGCTTTCTCCAGCACGTTCTTCAGCATATTTCCCGTAGAAACGTGAATCAGGATCTCTAATCAGAAGTACCAGGACCCCTACTTTCTAAGATGAATTTTGCTTAAGGTAGAGTTAAGAATAAGGTCTTTGTGATTTTTTTTTTTTTTCCTGGTACTTTGCAATCCTGGATTTGCTAGGACAGAATCCCAGGCCTGCCATGGTCTGCAGGCCGCCAGCCGTTTGTAGCCAGCCAGGACAGCTGACCTGCGTTGGCTCTCAGGTGCATCCCCTCCCAGAAACATCATCCCCTTTATAAATGGGGGAGGAGGAGAGGAGAGTCCCCTGCTTAGGCTCCTGTTTGGATTCCTCCTGCTCTGCCTCCCTTCCTGCTCCTGAGGACTGCTTTCCCGTTTGGCGTGACTGCTGTACACCCACGGGGCTGAGTATGACTTTCGGTTTGTTACAATGCCGCTTGGTGTGAGTTGGGCAGTTTTGTGAAATCTGCATTTGTTTCAGCCTGTGGGTCTCCTCTCCTTTTCCTGATCCCCCTTCTTGGCTGGGGAGCAAGTGATAGAGCTGGCTATTGGGTGATCGAGCCACTGCTGTAGTTTGGCCCCAGATATGGGGTAAATGGAGATAATTGCCAAACAAAGAAACCGCTAAGCTCATGTATGTGCTGGGCAGTAAACAGATTGCTGCTTTTTGGGGAACCTGTTTTTTTACCTGTAGGTGCACCTGGGGAGTCACTGGAAGGGACATAATTAACAATTTTGGATAAGGATTGAAAGAAACTCTGTAGATTTCCATGTTTGTTCACTTTCATTATCAGTGTTGTGTTTTTAACTGGCAGAAGCATGAAATTAAAGATGTTGGTATGTGCAGCAGTGTGTTAAAGTGAAGATGTTAGTGAGTGAAGACTCAGACTATTTATAGTAAATATGTAATTTGCCTTGCATGTCCCCCTTCATCTTCAAAAGAACTGTTTTGCTTCCTTCCAAGGTCCGGTGAAATGAATTAAATATCATAGGTCATATATGTTGTGGGATCAAAACTGGAAGCTGGATACTGAACTGTTGGGGTTTTTTAATGCAATGAGGTGGTGGAAGGCAGAGAGATTAAGCATGCTGAAAAATGGGTTTTTAAAAATCTTCCTGTCTGGTTTGCAGAGGACTTGCTCAATGGAAAGGTCCTAGAACAACAGATGTGTTTCTAATTGCATTCTTCAAATGAAATGTTCTTATCCAGAGTCTGCAGCACAGGAAATCCCCTTCAGCAAAGGGCAGCAGCTGCAAAACAGTAGGATGAGCTTTAAATATCTGTCCAGTGACTGGCACACTTTTTGCCCCTTTAGACCTCATAAAGTTCATATTTATTCATGTAAAATGTGAAATATTTCAGTTCATTGGACCTTTAAAATAAACAAAACAATTTTGACCATTCATGTAGTAAGTGGCCTGAAAGCAAAGTCCTACAGTACCAGCTGTACTAGAAGGTTTCGGTCACCTAAATACCACTGCAAGGAGTGGTGTGCCGACTGACTGACCCGAACAGAATACGTGTTCGTGGTGTTAGGAAATTCCACACTCAGACCGGCTTTTCACTGCCAGCAGTTTGTTTATTAGAAATTCCTTGGTATTGGTGATTGTACGAGCTGTGGGCTGGATGGGAAAGGTGGATGAAACTGCATATGGAAAGACACAGTTTAAACTTTAGTGCAAAAATGTTTGTGAACTCAAACTCACTTTCCAAATCTTGTGTGCTTAGAGGCAAGACTGTGGGGTTTGATGAAGCTTTCCTAGCGTTTGAATTTACCTGGCTATTGGCCAATACATCTGGTATTATTGCTTTTCAGTTACTCTGTTAGCTTTCAATCAATGGTGCTTAAACCAGTTTAGGATTGGTTCTTGTTTTATTTCCAGCAGCTGTACTTACAATAACTTGTATTTATAGTTGCAATATTTAATTTCCTGTTATTATGAGTGAAGGGAAAATTAGATTTGCTCGTGGCTTTCACAGCCCTTTACAGGAACCTGTACTTCTGTGATTTCCTGCAGGAGTATTTATCAGTATTTTATGAACAAGGGAAAGTTTGAATAATATTTATTCTGTACCTACCTTTAGTTACTCTTGTGTGATGAGGTTTTATTTCAGCACTTTGTCCATTTTCTGTTAATGGTTATTTGTGTGTTTTTCTTTTTTTATCTGTTACCTTCTTTTGCTGTCCCAACTCTGCACCTCACCACATTTTATTGTTCTTCCATTGCTTCATCTATTTTTGGTTGAGCTTTTAGTTCCTTAAACATGCACTGTAGAAAGTATGTATTAAATCCCACAAAATGCTCTTTGCAGCCTGGGAATCTCTAATTTGGTTTAGTGCTGTTTACACCCCACCAGAAATAAAACTAGAGCAGGTCTGTCCAAAGACTTCCACGTCCTGCTGATGGCCAGTTCTTGTTGTTCTAGAGGAGATTCAGTGACTATCATCGCTGCGTGTGCCTTGTAAACTCCTGAGCAGTTAAATACCAGCAGCCTTTTTACAGCACAGTACCCAGAGCAGCCAGGCAGGGTCCTGTCTGTGCTGGAGTTCACCCGCCTGCAACTCCTCATCCAGCAGGTGAATTATTTTATAGAGGAAGGGTGAAGATGTTGGGTTCAGTTTCCTTCATTTTGGGCTGGTTTCAAGGGGTAACTATGAATAGTTTGGTAAATTGTGTTTGTTTACTAAGAGGAAAAGGTTCTTTAGAAGCTCTGAGCTCAGATCTTTTTGAAGTTTTTGCTTACATGTTTATCCAAAAAGGGTGTTTTATCAAAATTCCTGCATTTATATACCATAGAACAAAACCAGTTGTACTGCAAGAAAGTGATGATGAACAAAAAGTAAGAAATGGAAGGAAGAGGCTCATTCTCTTCCATTGTTTCATCCATGTGAATTCTGAAGTGGGGGGGATGGAGGGATTGCAGAATAGAAGGATAATACTCAACATCGGTCTTAAAAGTGTTATGAGACTATTGCCTCAGTCAACATATTTACAGTATCATCAGTTAAAATACATCTATATAAAGTGTGACAGTGAATCTTGAGATACTAATGTAAGCTAGTTCACCAGAGTAATAATGAACTCACGTGATTTGTAAAGCCTGTTTCATCCCCGTACTTCCTGTATTGCTGCTTTTTGTGAGGAAAAGGACAAATATATAATAAGCAAATGTCATGCTGTGAAAGTACACAAAACAATAGTAGCAAAATATAGTAGCTATAGATCTTATGGTCCCTGAAAATACTTTTTTAAAGAGAAAATTGGAAGTTGAATAAACCTTTAAACTTGTGGCAAGTACTAGTCCTACATTTCCTCAGGCTTTTCGAGTGCACCTGTATTTTCTTTACTACTTTATTCCGCAAGTGTTTTAGGCATCCGCGCTTCCTCCCCTTGCCTTTAAGGCAGTTATGCTCACTGTGCCAGTATATACCCTTAGGTCTTGCACCCACTCTAATTGAACTCGGTGGAAATAAATCCCCCAAGTTTAAATAGGCTTGTGACCTTTTCAGCTGATACGGCAATCGGTGTGATTGCGAAGGCATATAACAGAACTGACCTATCATATTTCCCTTAGATTCAATGGCTTGGAAAATCTTCCAATTCATGGATGGCTGGGCCATCGAAATCATGGAGGGAAAATGTGCTCACTAGTTGCAGGCAAAGGTGAGAAAAGCATATATGTATTTTTTTCCCCTCCAGGTAGGAAGTGGGGTCCACATCTTACCCTTCAGAATTGTTGCCTATTCGGCCTCTTATCTTGTTCATCTGCATCTAGAATTCAGATTGGTGGATATCTATTCTGCATAGAATTTTTTGCTATAGTTATCTTCCAGTTGCCCAGAAGACTGCAGTATTTCTTCTATTTTTTCTTAAAGTTTTTATGATACAATCCAGTAAAATTAAGTTGGAGTCTCCATGCAGTTAATCAGTCTGGGTGGGAAAAGTGGAGAATTCTAAGGCTTGGTAACCTTTGTACTGCCTTCAGTAGCTGAGATTCCCTTAACAAGCCCAAGTCACTAATTGTTTTGTCCTACATCTTCAAAAAGTAATTGGCTGTTTTGGAGTTCTAAATTTCTGATGCCCAACTTGTGATGTTTTCTATAGATATGACATTCATGGAAAGATTGAGAGTTAGATCTTTTAAAATTGCCTCGCTATCAGCACTGAACAGCGTTCAGCATTTCTGTTTCCTGGCAATACAGATCTATGTTTCTTGTATTTCTATAATTTAATATATTTTTTCAAGCTCAGGGTAGTAATAGTGAAATCCTAGGTAAAATCCTCTCTTGTTTTAACTTCCAGTGTATCTACAAGGGACCTGTACAAATATTTAGAGTAGGATCTTCTTTCAATGTGCAATAAGAGATTTGAAGTGTTTACACAGGATCTAGGGTTCAGGGGTGTGCATTTTAAGCAATGATTCTTTCACGTCTCTTGGGATGGTGATATCATCCTGGAAATGCCTCGGAAGCAGCCTCTCTCACCGTCTAGTATCTCTCCTATTATCCCTCTGTGTTTAAGATCTACTTGGACAATGCCCTTAATATGCTTTAACTTTTGGTCAGCCCTGCAGCGGTCAGGCTGTTAGAATTAAAACTAGAATATTGCAGGTGGACTAGGTGATCGCTTTAGATCTCTTCCAGCTGGACTGTTCTGTTTTTCTGTATTAAAAGTAAAAAGAAATCACCATTAATTAGCTTAAAACGTAAACTGAATCCTTTTAGGAAGTGGGAAATTGTTGATTAGTTGTGATTTAGCTTGTATGTAAAACTACGCTTTTCTTTGGGTTTGTCTGAAGGACTCTGCCTGTCATCTGAAGTGTGAAAGGGTGGAAGAGGCAGCTGGGGAATTCTGTGCCCAGATGTGTGCACACTTCTATGAATGTGCTTGCATGTGTCTATTCTTACTCTTCTCCTGAAGAAAAGGCAATAATCTGTAAATATTGGATAGTAACTAACTATTACAGGATTCAGTGAAAACAATCTGAGAAGTCTCATTTCTAGTGCTTCACTGTCCTGTTGTGAAGTGTTTGAGTAGGATGGAAAAGAGGAGACGGTCATAATTAATATTAAGTAGTGCACACTTAATTCAAATCCTTAGTCTGTTGCTGAGCTTTGTGAAACCTCAGTGTGGGGGTTCTACCCTAGAGTCTCTGAGCACGTGCCCAATTTAAATAACTCAATCTGTTTTCCAAATGATGTAGATTGATTGTAATACTTTCACGCCTCCACTGTGCTCATGGATGCTGGGAAAACACTAGACGAACATCTACCTTGTAGAAATTTATAATATACTCCACTACATTATGTTAAATCACCAAGACAGCACACAAAGGTTCATGGTAAAGACACGTATTCAGGGGTCTCAATGTAAATTTATTCTACCAAGCCCTTAATGTCAGACACAATTTTGTTTCTCACTCTGAGAGAAACATAAATGAGTTTTGAATTGGTTTTGGGTAGCAACCATCAGTGTTTAGTTACTGCTGGTGCTGCTGAACAGACTGAAAGCCTGGGTTTAGTTTATTTGGGTATGTCTCTCCCCTCCTGGGGGCTTTCTGCATATTTGGTTTAAATTCCCAATGTTTCTAAAATATATGAAATATCATACAAAAGGAATATGAATATTGAAGATGAACTGCAATAGCTAAATTAGAGACGAAACTTCCCATCGGGGCTTGGAGGAGCAGCCTGGTAATTACATGAAGCAAACTACATAGAATGCATGGTTTTGAGAGGTCAGGAGGGGAATTTAAATGTTCTGTGCTTGTAAATGAGGTTGAATTTTGAATGGCTCAGCTCTTGTTTAGGTGTTCAGTTTTCTGTAACTATTAACTAAGGGAAAAGGTAATGAGTGAAAAGGCTTTGCAAGCATCTCTGATTTTTAAAGTTTTATAGTATATGCCCGTTCTTAAGATCCTAAAAAGGGCTTCACCAGTCTTCACCATCTGCTCATCCCCTGAGGAGTGGCTGAGAGGCAGTGGAAACTCTCTGCCATGAAACAGGTGTTTACTTCTCGGGATTTACTTAGGACAGAGTAAATTACATGACGTAATGGGGAGTGTGAGACGGATAAGAGTGAAATTTGAGCAAACACCTGAACTCTCAGCAAAGCTGAAAGCCCTCGAATTGGCCCTTGTGGTATATTTCTTTTACCTTTTAGGCTGACAATCCTACTGTATTTTTGTGGGTCTTTTTTCTCTTCCCTGTAAATAGCTTAGCACCTTGTACAAAGTAAACTGAACCTTTCAATCTGTGTTTCTTGGGGAAAATACCATTCCCCTGAATTTTAAAATTAAAGACCACACTTTCTTACAAATGATGGTGACAGTTTTGTGCTTGAGCCATAAGTGATGACATACTGCAAAGCCTATTGGGTGTCCCAGATTATTAGGATCATGCTGCATTTTACACTTGGAGTACTAGCGGGGCTTTAAATGATTTTACACCGTAAATCAAACTGTGTTTGCATTCCTACATATACTCAACATATCTATTATCATATTACTCTGCTTGTCACATAATTCTTCTGTATAATGTGCAGAGTTGATGGAAACAAACTGCTGATGTTTGCCTTTCCTGCATTTTGCTTTTGTATCTGAAATACATCTTTATTTAAATATCTTTTCCTAGATGCTTCAATCTAAGTGAACATGTGAGATGCTGCAAATTAAGAGACAGTTGCACCTTGTCTCTGAATTAAAGTTCTCTATTGATAATGAAGACCCGTCCTTCCTGAATCATTGCTTTTTATTTGAAGTGTACATTTTGAGATCAGTTTGAGCAATGTAGTGCACGGGTTCAAACTCGGGCTGGTAGGATTGATTATTCTTACGTAACTATTCTTTAGACGTTTTTCTTGTGTGGAAAATAAGTGCTCTGCATAGGGAAAGGAAACATAAAATTCCTTAATGAGTGTAGCATGTATTTCATGGAGATGTACTGCTGTACTTCCTAAGTGCTCCAGTAAGTGAGTGAAATAGTACACTCGCTTTAATTTTAGTTACCTGGTTTGCAAAGCCTGTGCAAACAAATTATGATATGCAAAAGCATGATGCAGTTTAAGTGCTTTCTGAAACTCTGACTTTTAGTTTTTTAGCGGCTCATGATTGATATTGCTGCATTGTGAGCAATTCTGAAACCCCAGTAGCACCTTGGCAAGAAATAAACCATTTCTTCTGCCCGTAATGGGAGCATACTAACAGCTAGAAGGTGTCCCCTTGTCTCAGGAAAGCTGGGCTAACATTAGAGATGCTTTAAACTCTTAGAACATCTCTAAGTGTGAAATACTGAAGGAAAGTTATGTCTAAATATTACATCATTAGAATGTGTTATGAGGATGCAAATGATCTCACACGCTTGTCGCTGTTAGGCTCTGTCCTGAACTGTCACGGTTGGTATGTCACAGAGGGTCTCGAAATGAGAAGAGAAATGAATATGGAGCTGGTCTAAAATACCGGTTCAGAGCAGAGGAAGGCCATTACATTACCACTTTTGGGTTTATTACTGGATTATGCTTTTAGTGATGAAATTAATTTAATTTTTTTGTGTTAAGATTAGGGACAGTTTGTGGCTTAGTGTATCTGAAAACAAATTTTTCTATCCTGAATGCATTCTGGCCAGTACACTTCCTATAACAATCACATTTAGTGGTATGATTTTAGTGAATGTGAATAACTTAAGTTTTCTGGCGTTTCTGAGTCATGCTACTCTTTTACTTGAATTCTTAAATAAGTATTCAAATACAATGCTGTTTTATCTTTGCTTTTATTAGGTAACGTCTCTTAGCAAGTTTGATTAAGTATGAGATCCTAAAATAACGCCCTCAGAATGATATTACAGCAAGAAAGTCTAGTCTGTGTCTATAAGCTGAATTAGTTACAGGATTTAGTCACCAGCATTGCTGTTGGAAGAAGATGCAGGATCAAAAGGGAGGAAAAAATCCATGTTAAATATTCTAGACAGTTTGGGTAGTAAAAGCTTATCTCAATCCCCTAAAACACATCTGAACTCAGAAGGCAGATATGGATCTTCTCATACCTCCGCTGTTTGCTGGGGAAAGGTTACCTCTGTTTACAGGGATTAATGATGTCCACAGAACCAAAGCCGCTCTCGGCCTGCCCTACAGTCCAGCTGCCTGTAGATGGGATGGGCGGCGTTGTCCTAGTCTAGGGAGTCTAAAGGTACCAATTAATACTCTTTGGTTAATACATGTGCTGTTCTGTGTGGGTGGGGATGGGAGAGTAAACCTCAGATTTAGTCATTGTTTCAGGTATAATGTGAAAATTTAACTGAGTGGAAGCCATAATATTTGCATTTTCAAATTGATGTCTAGTTTGACACCCTCTGGGCCATGACAAGTAACAGATGCTGTCAATACAAATTGCAGCACTTACACAATACTGTGACATACTCGAGTGAATTCAAGCATTCATCTCAACTGACTGCCTGGCACAAGGGCAACCCCTTCTCACAGCTGTTCTTCCCCTTTCTTATACTATCAGCTCCGTTGTTTAGAAAAAACTACACATCACCGATGACTATCCCCTTTCTGGAAGGTAGTGTAAGAGTATCTTTGCTTTTTCTTGGAAATTTTGTGCATGAAAACCCTTTATCCAGAATATTATGGATGTTGTTTCTGTAGGCAGCCATGCAGTGGGAGTGGTTCATCTCATCTTGCCTTTACAGCCTGCTGATTTCACTGAGAACTTCTCCATTTCTTTTCTTTTTTTCAACCATTTACCTCAGCACTGCATGCTGATTGTGCCTATTGGCCAGAGAGAGCAAGTTTTTCTGGGCTCAGAATGATATACAAGAAGGTAGATACCTTTTCTCACTCATATGAAACAAGTTGCGAAAGCCTCACAGAACGAAAGGGAAAATATAAAGATAGATAATGTTTATTATAAGATAAATGATGTAAATTTTTGCACACTGCATTTATACTTGATTACAGTTCATGAGAATAAGAGTCCCACTAAACTACTGGCAATAATTAGGGTGATGATAACAGTGGGGTGCTTTTTGGTCCCTATTGGAAGTCAAATTGAGCTCAAGTCAAATTGAGCTAAATAAAAAATGAGAGGGGAGGTAAAAAAAATAGAGTAAATCTTACAACAGGGCCCAGAAAGTATATGGGTTCACCAGGTACTTCTTATCTTAAATAGTTATATCAGCCTCTTCAAATGGCTTACTGCAAGGGATGCTGGGCTACCTATCTCAAGACATGTGCTCTGACTTTCTGAAATCATTGGCCAATGAAGGGAAAACTCAGCGAAGACAGTTGGTCAAATTTGCCTGAGGAATAGCAAGAGAGTTGAACACCATTATTATAAAATTCATTAATCTAAATGATCTGATTACCTGAATATTGAACGGCTCTTGTCTCTGCTGTTTCTGATGTCATTGATGTTGCTGGTTCGTAAAGTGTAAAAACTGTTCCTTTTCTTAAATGTTTATTGGTTTGGGGTGTTTTAATAAAAGGAAATGCTGAATAGTATATTGGAAAAATACATATTTACCTTAGGAGCCCCAGCAACACTCTGAAAATTCCAGGAATGTTTAGAGCTAACAGCAGAAGCAGTTTTGAAGTTATTTTTTCAGGCACTTTTCCTAAAAGCGTATGGACATAAGATATATATAAATAACTACTCCCATGGGTTTGTACTGCATGCAAGTCCTGTCAGCCAGGTGTTCAACCTAGAAGCAGCTGCTAGAACTTATCTCCGTGAGGGCCATGGTGATGATGCAAATTGTGTAAGGGAAATTTCAGAAACTGGGATATCAAGGTTCCTCAAAGAAGGAATAAAAGTAAAGAATACAACTGCTGCTGAAGGGCAACTTTGTTCTGCTCTTTCTGCTTTTTTTGCATAAAAAACAGCTGAGATTTCTCACAAATCATTGCAGGAGTGTTAAGCCCATGTGGTAAAAATTCTGTTCTTAAAATAGCATTAACTGTGGGGAAAATGAAAAGATAAATAGCTTTTTATTCTGTGAACTCTTACCTGAAGATTCTTTTTTTAGTGAATATTATTCAAAGAGCAACAAACAGGAGGGATTTTTTTTCACTTTATCAAAATTTTAGTATTTCCTGTCTATCAACAGTCCTCTTGGGACTGCTGGAGGGTAGGCGGACTTGCTGCAGTCTGCGGAGATGTCCTGCTCATGAAAGGCTACGCAAGTAGAATCCCCAGTTGCTGGAACATCCCTTTTGAAAACAAGGTCAGCTGGGTCCCAGGCCAGGTCAAAAGTCCCCATGGGTCTATTTAAGGGACTTGTGGGGCTCTGTGGGTTGGGGTCACCATGGATCAGTACCCAAACACCAATGGGGTCCAGGAGGGTGTTGCTGGGGATCCATTGTCAGGTCCTGGGGTGGGCAGGGGGCTCAAGCTACCACTGAAAAGTTTGCAATGACAAGTGGGGGGTTCAGCCTGTTCCTGGGAGGTGTCTTAGGGTGGAGGGATTTGGGTCACCCCGAGGTCAGAAACCAGGTGAGCTGAGCAGGGTGCTGATAGCAACAGGTCCTCCTGACAGTCCAGCGGTCAACATACACAAGGCTTACGCACACAGTGGTTTACCTCAAGGTGACAAGCCAGGGCCAAGGACAATCCAGGAAATCCGGATAATTCAAGAACGGAGCTGGAGACTGGCACTGCAGTGCCTAGTTTGACAATGACAGGGCCTATGGGCAGGGTGGGTGGAGGCCCCAGGAGAGAAGGCTACTCTGGCGGTTTGAGACCTGCCAGAGCACCCAGGCTTTAACAGTGGTATTAAACTATTATACCAATGACAGCAGTACTGAAATACCAAGCTATTGGAGGAGAAACATCTGGCCTCATGAACGTCCCCTTGTCTCACCACAGGGCATCAGTCCAGGGAACAGTATATGACTGAATTCAGAAGACAGAGCGGAAGGTGTAGGTGTTCAGCCATGAACATCACAGAAATGTGGGAGGATTGGTGAACCCCACAGAACAACAAAGGACTTGTGCCAGTAGAAGGGGAGACACCTGCATTGGTAGCAGGCAGAAACTCCATGTACCCGAAAAAGCAGCTAAAATCCTTTGCTATAGAGCAGGGAAAAAATTTTGTGGACAATTCCTGAGCTATTAGAGAAACTTCATGAGTCTGTGACCTGTGCCCACTGAATTGGGCAAAAATAATGACACTGGAGCAGGACCATTACTGTGAAGCTTGTTATTTTGACAGTATGAGTATATACATCATAGAAATAAACTATTTCAGAATCTGATGCAGTAACTGCTTTTTGTTGGAATTTTTCATGGAGCTTGGGTTTGATCATATTTTTTTCAACCATGTGCTCCTAAATAGACAAATTAAAAAGTTAAAATCCCATGAAAAATAACGTTTTTAAGATTCTGAAGAATCTGGGTGTGTGCTGCTTGTCCTCATGGACAAGGAAAAAGTGGACAACCTTAGGATGAAGCAGATGTTCTTTGCTCAGGGTATTTGCCAAATATACCATGAAAATAACCTTTGGAGCTGTTTAAGGCCGAAGACTGAATTAATCAGTAAACTGGTATCCGGTATAGAATGATGTGGAAATGGGCTACACCATTATCCTTTTGATACAGAGAAATATTAAAGTCTGTTTCGTAAGCAGACCTTGTTTTCTGTGCTCTCCTATTAATTAATAAAAGATCCTAATAAATGTCCTCTGGAAACAGGATAGTGATGCTGTACCCAGCTCATAATAAACAACTATGGAAAAAAAGGGAAATCAATTTCAGGCAACAGAAAACTAAAAGGATCAGTTGCCATATAAATCCATTCCCTTTATGATTTGTATTTCTTAAACTACTCAAATACAACATCTCCAGACAGAACTTATTGTTCCAGCTGAAATATTGAATGCAAGATGAAGGCTATTTATTTGTACTGGACAAAGAAAGTTTCAAAGTAATTTGTTAAAGCAGTGGCTAGTCTATGGAAACATACAACAGGATTAATGTGTGATTTGTCATCCCAATATAACTAAGAGGAAAATTTTAAATGAAAATCTCATTTGAAGTGCTTTGTTTATTACCTCAATAATGCAGTTTAGAAATATATTTCTGTATGACTGTAATTGGTCCTGAAGTTCTTATTCTACTCGTATCAATGACTTTAGACATTGTAGACATGCAGGAGAAAGTTAAGTAGTTCCACTTCAGAACATTAAAACAGGGGTTACTGAGGTAAAAGCATACCCAAGACTTTGGGTTTTCTCTCTTTAGAACAAAAATCACAATCTGGCTGTGATTGTGTCCCACATAGTTCCAAATGCTGCTGTAGGATCTCATGCTAACTACCATTTGGATGATCCTTTCTTGAAAGTGTTATTCACAAGAAGGTGGGCTCTTATTAAAAATCTGAAATTAATTTCTAAATCTATGTTGAAGCAATGTGGCTTCATCATTTGTCATGTGACTGCTTTTCACAGGCACTTGATCAAGTGTATCTACTCCTAAACCTGAACAAGAACATGGAGGAAAAATAAATTTTAAAAATTTAGTCTCTGCCAATAGAAAATAAAACATATCCAAATATAGCAGGTAGAGCTCAAAGCAATGAGATTACATAAAGGACTTCAACGGGTCTGAGGAGAGTAAATAAAAGGACTGAAACATGGCTGCAGTCTGCTTATGGTATCTTCTCGTTTCCCAGAACATACCCCCTGTCCTTGTATGGAACAACTACATTGTTTATCAGATTTAATGCATTTCAAGGTATAGAGAAACATGGCAGCAATAAAAAGTCATAAACTGTTGAGATACAGAATTGTGCAGAATGATTCCAAGAGATTAACAATGTCATGAGGAGGAACAGGCCAAATGAGCCAGAAAACTTAAGTTAGTGTTGCCCATCAAGTCAAGTACTTCATTCTCAGAACTGTTAAACCTTGCCAGGAGTCAGTCTAAACCTAACGTTTTGTGGTTCAGAAAGGAGGCATAATCTTATTTCTGAGCTGTAATACAAGGGTCTTTTCTCTATATTCTGTCTTGGATCTTTGACTGCGCTTTGGGAGAGGTACAAAACCGTTCCCCACAGATTTGTGTACCAAACTACGGGCTTTAAATTAGAGTTGTAGGGGCTGCTCTAAATCAGACAGTAAAGGATAGTAACCTGAGGGTAATTCCAGTCAACAAACACCAATTCCTCAAACTTAAATTATATAGTTCTGCAACAAATTTAATGACACTTTATTTCATTTTATTCTCAAGTCCTTTTCAGAAGGAGGTTTCCAGCCCAAACCCCAAAGCAGCACGTGTCTTGTAATACAGTGCAGCTCATCACTGACAGAACGAAATGGCAAGTCTCTGAAAATAGCCGTCAGTCCTTCCTGTCCAGCAAAGCCTGGGCTTTGAATGTCACCTCGCATTCTGAGCAATAGCTTCCCCTACGTGGTTTGATGAAAGATAGCAGAGCTCAATTGTGCCGAATGACCTTTTGAAAATAATGATTTGCTGCTTATTCACGGTGCCTGTTGCTCTTAAAATTACTGGTAATCTTTGCATTGCTATCTCTGAACCTTCAATATTGCATTGATAAGGGGTACTGAATGTAATTTTTCCTGAACTGTTGGACACCTCAACAGATTATATAGGCAGACTTGGAAATAATAAAGAGCGGGGTGGAAAAATCACCTTCTTTTCACTTACCTACCAGGACCAGATTTTACATGGCTCTTTTTCCTGAACTGGCTACTATTGCACTCAGTTGGGGGGTCTTTTCCAAAAGGAAGAAATTTTTTAATCTCTTTAAAGACAAGCAAGAGAGGAATAACACCTATCAACTGAGGTAACTCAGTGTTTGAGGAAAACTAAACCAAAGCCGGGGTTTCCATAGGCCACTCCCAGTGTATGCAAGTCTGTATTCAGGAGAAAAATTGGTCCTTGTACTGGGAACACCGACTCCTGGCTTCCATCTGGCATGGCAGCGATTTTCAACAATGCCACTTTCTTGATAAAACAGTCTCTTTAAATATAATGTTGGGGTGTTTCCTTATGTTCATTCCTATTGGTGACATTCTTCCCGTCTTCCTTTTTGTTTCAGTAGGAAGATGAATTAGGCATGTCTGGGGTAGGAGTGATTCTGTTCATTCCTGTTTGCATAAAAGACTTGTTCCTACTATTCTACATTATACTATTTCCATATTACCCCAAGGAATTATGTTCTTTATGCTTTTGAACTGCTTCTTGTACAGCATTTCCTCATCTTATTCAAGGCTGCACATAAGACAACATCCAGTAGTACTTCTTGACACGGTCACTCTAGAAAGCAGCAGTAAATTCACCCCAAACACCAACTCAGACCTTTGGGGCTCCCTGTGTATTGGTTAATGGGTGGAAGTCTCTGTCCTAGAACCCCTAAAATGAATTATTTCAGATGAGTCCAAGGGAGGTAGGTCATAATAGCCTTTTAAAGAGTCTTAAAGTAGATAATTGTTAAATTTCTAAACAATATAATTTATTCCTGTTAATAGGCAAAATTTGACCTCTAGCAATTGAATATTTTCAGAGCAACTTATGTAAATTTGCAGCCATTTTATCAACATGCTCTGTGTGTCCATCTGTCTGACCTGGTCATGAAGCACCTCTAGAAAGCAGCAGTAAATTCACCCCAAACACCAACTCAGACCTTTGGGGCTCCCTGTGTACTGGTTAATGGGTGGAAGTCTCTGTCCTAGAACCCCTAAAATGAATTATTTCAGATGAGTCCAAGGGAGGTAGGTCATAATAGCCTTTTAAAGAGTCTTAAAGTAGATAATTGTTAAATTTCTAAACAATATAATTTATTCCTGTTAATAGGCAAAATTTGACCTCTAGCAATTGAATATTTTCAGAGCAACTTATGTAAATTTGCAGCCATTTTATCAACATGCTCTGTCTGACCTGGTCATGAAGCATGTTCATCCATGTAATGAACACTTATTTTCAATATCTCCTGCACCTAATTTCAAGATGATATTGTAGATCCTGCTTCCAGGAATCCAAACCTGATTTTGAACAAGTGCAGTGAGTGACTTCATGGTTACTGAGTTGAAACGTGGTGAGCAAACCCATGTCCCTAACATACTACTTCGATTTACAGCAAATTGGCTCTCCTATGAAACGATAATCCCCCGTCCTCCATCTCCTCGGCGCTCAATGGGTCAGCTGAGTTGGATAATGGCTACAGAATTGCTCTCACGGATTCTGTGGGATGTCATCCTGCTGTTTCACATACCATTCTTCCTGCTTGTTCAAAACAAACAGGGCGGCTTTCAGGCAGAAGGGAAAAATCTATATCTGAATCCATTTCAGAAGAAGCTGTATTCCTTTCTAAGAAAACAAACCCTTTAGCTTATTTCTATAAACTCACATTGCTCCTCGATTCTTCTCAGGAAGCCAAACTACAGTAACAGTTTCTTGCTATGGTTTGGGTTGTATATTTATTCCTTCACTCCTTTGACGCTTTTCTTCTAATGCCTGAAAAAAACGACTGAAAAGGCTCTAAAGTTCCAAACAATTCAAAGGATATAAAATATAATAAAAATATAATTACTTTGAACATATTTATCCAATAGAATGATTGAAACATTTTCTTGAGGCTTTAAACATGACAATTAGTGTAGCATTCAAGAAATCAGCCCCACACAAGGAGGGTATGCACATGCTGTATCCCCTTCGGGCCTGCAGTGGATTTTTTAGGTGAGGTGCAGTTTGTTTGAGAAGCCAAGCCACGAGTGAGAGTATGTGTTGCTATTTAATCTTCTTTAACCCGAAGGGATGCAAGTGTTTATAACCTTAAGAATTGTTTCACACATACATTAAAATAGTTTCTAGACTAAACTATATTGCTTTTAGCTAAAATTTCAAATACCTATCATAAATAAAAGGTACAGACAAGATTATTCTTTCTTTTATTTTATATTTTTCTTTATTTTTCTTTATTTTTAACTATGTATCAATTGCTTATAAAAAAATCAAAGGCCAAACTTCTGTCTTTAGCTGTGCACAGACACAAACTATCAAAATTCTGAAGAGTTCCTAAGATACCTTGAGGGAGAGGGGAGGGTTGGGTTGGGTTTAGAGGTGTTGGTTTATCTCGCTTAGCGTAGAGAGGAAGCAGTGGTCTACGATTCGGGTGCTTGGCTGGGACTTGATGATGATATATTGGTTAATGCAATACAAGAGGCAACATAATTCCAGGAAGAAGTGCACGAGAGGATAGGAAATACAGGCTTCATTGCTCGCTTAAACGTTTTACTTAGCTTCTCTTTTGTCCAAGTCTAGGATTTAACCACAGTCAGGCATGTGGCACCAAAATTACCCAGCCTGCTGAAACAATTTCCATTGTTCCTGCCTGTCACTATTTTTTAAATGGTAAAAAATGTTTAAAATGTGAAATCTAATGAAAAAAAGCTAATGAATTAAGGAAAATTAGAGTAATATACATAAATATAAAGAACAATATATATACATTTTAAAGTATATTACTAAGGAATTTGTCCAAAAACTAGAACGCTGTATTTGGACTGTAGAATTCAATGAACAGTGGAAAAATCCTCCCAAAACTTTGGAGAAAATATTCACTACCAGATTGCTTTCTCAGCTCTGGTTTGGACTGGAGAGATAATGTTGCTTTAAAGAAACATGAGATTAATTTTAATGTTTTATTTTAATTGAAAATGGAATGCAAAATTTCTTACGGAACTTCTTTTGCTACAACTCGTTGGAGACTTCCTTGCCTGCTTGTGTTACATGAATCGAGAGGTCACAATGAAAATGTTACTCGTGTTTGGCCAAGACATTTTATAAAGCATTAGGGACGACTGGAAACTTGCAAAAAAATGCTGAAACCCTTATTGTGACAGATCTCTGACGCAATTCAAAGCAACATGAGGATGGCATTTGGGAAAGCTGCTGCCTTGAGAAAGAGGCCAAAAGGCTCATTATTATAAAAACAAAAACATAGAAATTGGTGTTATGTTATTTTTGTTTAGTTTTAACGTACCTGTTGACCCTCAGTATTTTATCTAGTGCTTGTTTTTTGATTCCGTATCTGCAAGCACGATTCTCCGCGGTGCAATGGAGGAATAATTGCCAAGGTTTCACCTTTAATTGAGAGAAAAGTACCTGAAGGCAAAATAAAGTTTAAATAAGCGATACACAAGTTACTTCTACAAACTTGCTGTACTTTTTAGATTCTAGTTCATAATACATCATTAAGGTGGTTTATATTGAAGTTTGGGAATCCTGTCGAGATTTTGGTGCTAGATATTTAGCAAACAAAATTATCTGACACTAAAAATATGCACGCTATGGTTGAATTGGTTAAATTTTTAACTCTGCATTTAGGGGGTTGGGTTGGACACTTCTCTGCTTAACTGCTGCCAATATATTTTTTGAGGTCAATTTTGAATGCAGGGATTTGTTGCAGAAATGTTTTTTTTCCACTGTCACCATCGACTAGGCAGCTGATTTATAACCGTGTGAAATACTGGATGGCTACTGAAGGTAGTGCGGAGCGGTTAAAAACCCTGAAGTGAACTTCTGCTCAGGGTTGTCTCTGCTAGGGCAATACCACAAGTGCCCTGAGTCGAGTCAGGTGCCTGCACCAACTTGAAAGGAGAATTTTGTGGTTCATGTGCTCTTCTACATTCTAAAATTATATCAGGAATAACAAGTACATGCTAATGGTTGAACTTCCACGTAAAAGTGAAATGTTTCCTCCAGCCATCTCTCTAGGATGCACCCAGCGATTTGCTGAAAGGTGTCATTAGTTGTCAGGGCTCTGAAAGTAGGAGGGGGGAAATCAGATGGCTGAGCAGGAGGGAAAATAGGAATCAAAAATGCCTTTTTTGCAAAGAACAGTTGACAGACAACTTTGATCCGGTTTATACACAAATGGAGCTTTGAAGAGCTTAGATATTCCCTACCTAATTGGGTGCCAAAGTTCATTATCACGCAGTCCCTGACTATTCCAAAATTGGATTTATTTTTTTCTAACGTTGATTTTTATCTAAAGTGCTGCAGTGACTTTCCCAGAGGCAAATTCCACCTTTTGGAATACAAAGCATTATTTTTGATTTCTAAAAGAATTAGGCTAAAGTATCTTTTTACTCTTTGTCATTGCAAGCTTTGGGTTTGTTTTTTGTTGGTTTTTTTTCCTCTAGTGAGATCATTTGAATTATCTTTTAATTCTGAAGTTCCATGGGGAACTACTGGGACGTGATTGTGTTTGTCATGTATTTTCCAGCTGAGAAAGTGAAGTGGGGTGGCAAGTTTAAACTCACAGTGCCTGGTGCGGAAAAGGACTTTAATTCTGCTATAATATCAAATTAAAATTAAAAAAACCAGTTTGTTGTTTTAGTTGTCATATAAACTGCAAAATTTACATTAGCATGTTCATTACGTTAAGGAAAAGCCCTTTAAGCATGTGAAGCCCTTGGATACTTACAATATATGGAAACCTGTTACATATATCACCATAAATACCAAAGAAATGCAGCAAAATAATTCTGTGTACACTAATCTCCTAAAGATGCTTATTATTGTTGTGAGTACCAGAGGAGTTAATCATTACTACAGCCCTATCTTTTATATATAGAACTAATTGATAGCATGGACTAGCAATAAAAATTATAATCCTCCAGAGCATTGTCCCATATTTGTCTGTCAGAAGTACTCCATCAGTGGTATTTTTCCTGACCAGCCTGGCTTTATCCCCATTCCTTTGGTCTCCTTGGTAAAAAAATCAAACGCGTTTCCCACACTCACTTTTGGAATTAGCATATCTTCAAGTTCTCCTATACATTTTATGCATCAGAAATAACATCTCCCTTTTCAGTTGTGTTTTCTCTTTTATCTCTGAGGGATGGTACTCTCTGTAACAGCCTGTTTGCTGGACTCTCGCGTTTTGTCAGCTTTGCCTACAGTGACACCATTAAAAATGGAATGTACTTGCAGATTGGGTGTGTAAAGACACAAGAGGGAGATAACCTCCAAAAGCTCTTGTGGTTATTCAGAAAGGACTCTGCATAACCCTGTGTTTATTTACCGACTTGTTAATGCTCGGTTTCGATGGGCACTTATCCTTGCTGAGTAACAGCGTATTTAAGAAGGCGGATATAAATCACTTATCCACACTTGGACAGTGCTGGAATAAAAAATAAAAATCTTGAGCTCTATTTTCTATAGGCTAAGTCTATGACTGTAGACAATACTCTAAATATAAATACGAAAATCCTTTAGATTCTCATTTTGAACCAAGAAACCTGTTGTTACCTTGCAGACTCACATCTTTTCTTAATATAAATTTTATAAAAATGGCTTGTTTCCCTGACGTAAATATCTATGGTCCTTTAAGGAATCTTCCATTCAGGGTAAATGAGTTAGAGTCCCATTTCAAAACTACTCCTTAGTGGTTGTGATTAATTAGTGTGAAGAATAATGAAGTATCTGAAATGAGAGTACCAATAATTAAATTGATTGCATGAATTCTTGGATTAATAAAATCCAATTATTCTCCTATGTAATTGGCACAAATTTTATTTGTATCTCCTTTGCTAATGCTCTCAAAGTAAACAAAGCAAACTAATTGTAGATGAATAGAGTTCAATTAAACCTCCAAGCCCTGCCAAGGCAGCTTTGTGCACAGATTAGTTCAAAGTCCTTATTTCTCCGCCGAATGTGTACAAAGCTAACGGACACAGCAACACTCATTTGTGAGGGGGAGATAGAGCCATTGGAACGGCATCTTTCATGCCTCTGGAGACAACTGGAGCTTTGCGGGTTTTGTAACGGGGCAGATTTTTCAGACTGTGAGATAATAGAATTTGTACTTGTTGTTTGAGAAACTAGAATGAAAAAATGTTGATATGGAGGACTAAAAAAATGGAGTCAGATGTTGAATGGGTTTACTGAATATATGAAGGATAACATTTGCTTAGGGGTAAGAGGATGGGTAAAAAAACCAAGTATTTTCATTATATTTTAAGGTTATTTCTATTTGTTTTGTGAGAAATTAATGAGCGCCTAATGTGCCAGCTCTCCCTCTGTGAAGTTAATGAAGGAAGAGGAGGAGGAGGATCTCCTGAAGCTCTATTACAGAAATGTTTATTCAGAAAAAGGTGGATAATGTGTGTGTGGTTTTTCTACAAAAATTATTCACAAAGTAGGACCTGGTGATAATAAGAATCTTTAATTATTGCATACGTGTTAGAACAGCAAGGCTTGGATAACTTACGAGGTTCTTGGAAATACTGGGATCAGCATGATCATAATCTGTAGGAAGCGAGCAAAAGATGAGCTATTTGAGATTGAATTTTGACCGGAAGTGGTAGAATAACAATAGAAGTTAACATCAATATTGTTTCTGCTTTCAAGGAAAGAAAGGATGATAACAGTGACATGGATCTAAGAAAAAGAAGACCTCAGTGACCTGAGGAAAGCGGTTGTTAGGGACTTGGGAGACTGTTCTAAAGGATAAAGGGTTGGAGCAGAGCTGGCAGGTACTGAAATAGAGTATTCGTTTAATAACCACAGACATTTTGGTATGTTCTTGCTTTCTCCACTGCTTTATCAGTCCATAGATAGTACACCATGATTTTGTTGTTTTGTCACTGCTCTGTTCAAATAGATTAATTCCTTTTTTTAGATTTAGTTTCTTATAGGAAAACAGTGAGTTTCTAAAGCTGACACAAATACACAAGCCTAATGCCTTTCTGATCACTCAGTCCACGGTAAAAAATACATAATCCTAAATAGAGATGGGCTGATACCGTGCTAGAAGATATTACTGTTGCTAAGTTTAATAAAAAAAGATTGACTTGCTGTCTTTATCATGACCAAGATCACTTTCTTATAACAATCTGAAATGACACACTGGAAACCGCTCCTGAAATGCAGAACGTGGAGACTCGATCCCCAGTTCAGTAGGAACTCTCT
>NW_010417386.1:12233-21510 GCF_000710305.1 Buceros rhinoceros silvestris | reverse complement strand
CCTGCTGAAAGCTGCTTGCTCCTGTGTCGCACTTGACCGTAGGATCTTTTGGGTGCAGTCAGGTTGGAGATGTGTTTATTGCTGATCTCTGTTCTTATTTTACCTACCTATCTTATTTTTATCAGCCTAAATCTCAAATGCTTTGAAAGTGTCAATGAAGTTAACTGATCCATCGCTCAAAACAATTTTTTGTTTCAGTTGGAGCTCTTTGGTTATTCAGACACAAACTATTGCAATTACCTTGATCATAGATTTTCCAAACAAAACCCAGCCAAAAAGCCCTCTAACAGAGCTGTAATCCTGGTATCTAAAACCTCAATATGTGAGGTTTGGGGAAAACTCTTGTGTGCAATGTCTGGGTACAGTTAAGAGAGGCCGGTATTAGAAGATAACACTCATCTAAATCCTCTTTTGACAACATAGCAAAACAGACAAGACGTTTGTCAAGTCATATACCAGATCTTGATTTTCTTAGCTGAGGGTGATGATGTTCAGGGAGTAGCTCTCAATATCAGTGGGAGGATGAGTCAGGTTTGTTTTCATTCAGGAGAAATTGCTAAAAGGTGGATTTAAAAATAATAATAAAAAAAATCACAAGGTTCTGTAAAGACCCAACCCCATAAAGCAATGAATGTCCTTCTCAAGGAGTGAGAACTCTCGCTCAGTCAAAACTGACAGTCTGGCACCATGAAAGTAAACCTAATGTCAATGTTTTCCTGTGAGGAGGCGGTATACAGGAAACTTGCTGTAACTATATTAACACAAACGCAGAAACTATTTTCTCCCTTCATGATGGTGCACGGCACCAAAGCAAATGTTTCTGGCAGAACAGTTAGCAGGATTCGTGAGAGGACTTCTCACAAAACAGAGTTAGCACTGAGATACTGAAACCAGAGCCACAAGGAGGCGCAGGCTTTAGTGAGATTGTTTGCATGGCACTAAATCTGCAATCCCCAACTCCGCTGAGGTAACGGGTTCCTTTAAACCACCCCGGCGGGGAGATGTGAACACATGGGTCACACCACAGACCCATCCTCCGATAGCTTCACAGCTGGTATAAACCAAAACAAAAAACGGGTCAAACTTCATGCCTGCCATGTCCTCCTTTAGTTCTGCTTCCAGCCCTGGAAACACATTAAAATTAAAGCCCTGATGAAACATTGATGTGTTAACTCTGCTATAAACTGTTCCTTATTAGCAGCACGGTCCTTTGTCACATTTCAATAAGCTTTCAAAATCAATAGCTGTCAGCTGAATCACTGGAAGTTCTATGGAAACTTATCTGGTGTGTTTCTTTTACATACTGAGGAAGAGCTCTGCGGAGTTCAAATAAAATCCTTGGCTGGTTTCCTGTTGAACGGATATCGGTGACCTCTGCAGAATGAGAATCTAGTTCAGGGTCCGGTACCATCCATCACTTTGCCACAGCAAAGTAGTGCGGGTTAGTTCACAGCTGAATCCTCCAGTGGGACTGAATGCTGTCACTTTACCCCCAGTTATTACAAATTCTTTTTGCTCTTCTGCTGTCTCTTCACTTCCTAGTGAAGAGTTTCCTTTCCAGTCAATATTTGGAAGTTCAAAGATGAGGCTTATTGCTCATGGATATAAACCAATATGAAGAATATTAACAGGATTTGGATACGTAGGACAAAGAAATTGTTCTTCAGGTGCAAAGTGGACAACAGTCGTGACTGCACAAGGCTTCATCAAATAAAGAGCAGAGACTGACCGTTGTTTCATAGCTGCTGCGGGCTTTTGCGTAGAAAGAATTGAAGTGGGCTCGGCTTACATTTTGTTTCACAGAGACTATCGGCATCCATCTCACACACCAAAAAATTCTCCTGGAAAACAGCAGCTTCCATGGGGAAAGTACAGTGCAGATATTAGCCAGTAAAAAAATGTGCTGACTACCCTAGTTCTGTCCTCTGACAGAATATAAAAATATTTTAAATTTTTAAATATTTATTTTAAATCACTTTCTTCTACTTTTTAGTGTGACCTATTTGTTGTGTTTAATATCCTAAATGCTACACTTCAATTTGCATTAGCATTACTTTCAAATTAATTTCTTCCTGCCTTTTTATCTACTTAGTGACAGGGCTCTAACTCTTGGAGCCACAAGATGCACATTTTTAGAATGTGTTTGGATTGATAAATTTGACTAATAAAATGGGAGTCACTCCTAGGTAGGGGATAAGGGAGAAAGTGTATGGCTGCAGGCTGGGTGTTGCTGTGGAATGTACATGCAGCTGCAATTAAAACATCAGAACTATTTCCATTGGTATCTCCCGGTCGCGTCGTGGTATGCAGACAGTTTTACCTGAGTTAGTCCCTGTTTTCAGAGGTTGTGAGACTTTTCACTCCTGTGACAATGATTGAAATTGTGACTGCTCCATTCTCTCTCAAAATCAGAGATTAAGCATGAGAGGAATGATTAACCTCTTACAAATGTCTTCTATTAAAGCTCCTACTAATTCCAGTAGGAGCAGCATGTGGCTTTCAGTCAGCAGGTCTGGTCAAACGGTAAATAGTCCCATTCCCCCTGTTTGATACTCCAGATAAAAGGTTAGTCATGCTCCAGAACTAAGGTAAATGCAACTAAAGGTTAATCTTCCTCTCAGGATTCCGTTGTCTCAAGGTTACACATGCAATTTCCTTAAAGATGTGTTCAAGCACGCATAACCTGGCAGGGCTTGGAAGAGTATCGGGAAGTATTGGTCTAAACTAGGTAACACATTATTAATTCTGGAGAATAAAATAGAAAATGTGGTTTTAGTATGTTAAAAATACATCCGTGTTGTGGTATCACTTTTTTGCAGTATCAGGTTTGTATGTTAATCAAGTTAACGAATCTACACTGCGTAACTATGGCTCTTTCTTCTCCGATTTATACCATGCACTATGTCATGTGGATTCAAATTTTTATGATGGTCCAGAGATTCCAGAAAACAAATTCCACCTTGTTTCTGTGTACTTGTTTTTACTTCATTTGCTGACATGGATAACACTGTTTACTAGTGCTGAAGAGAACTAACAAACATTTGTTTAAAAGGTTGAAAGTACCAGATAATACCAAGGAAAACAATCTTAAATCTCTGCTTTACACAAGGAATTACATAAACACGAGTGTGCAAGTGTTACAGATGAGGCATTACATTCTTGTCTACCGGGAGCAAACCCTAGCCCTTAAACAGCTTATGAATATTAAGCACTTGGTATTTGTGATTGTCAGTATTAAATTTTTCTGCAAGTGACTCTAAGGAAATTGTTAACTTAAATATGGGTTGTGGGAGAGGGCAGAAATGCCTTTTTCAGTCATAAATATTTAGAGAATGAGGCTGCAGCAGAGCTTAGAAGCTGAGCTCATTTTTCTGCCAAAGGCACATTATTCTATGGTTTGTTAGATATTTGTCTACCAGCTCTTAAAATACTCCAATCAGGGTTTGCAATTTTTCCAGAAATTTGTTCTTTTACTAAAAAACTGCTCCTATTAAAATGCCTGATTTGTTCTTAATGTCTCGTTGTAATTACGGTGAGCCCCAGTTTGTTCCCCTCTTGGCTAACAGCCTGCTCAGAGCACTTCCTACACATGTGTTCAGCCTGCTCAGCAGCTCCCACTCTTGATTGCTCCCTGACCATCAGACTAGACATCTCCTCACAGTCTACTCCTCTGTCTTCAATCACCCTTCTTGACGTGCCAGCCCAAACCCAGGGCTCCGGCTGACGTTTGGCAAATATCCATAAAACGGGGCTTTGTTTCAAACCTGCCACGTGTTTTTTCTTTTCACAAACCCCACAACCCCATGGCCAGGCTGTGGATGGTGAAATCTCCGCCACCTTTCTGCGCAGCAGCTGCCTGGCCAGCTGTTCTCGGCCACCGCTTCCCCCCTACGCATCCTGCCTCTGGCTCTGGCGTGGGAGGAAATGAGATGACGTTGACAGGATTTGTTCTTGGCTGATCAGTGTTTGCTGTCAATCATTTCCTTGTTTGCTTTTAGGAAGTGTTTTTCTTTTCAAAATGTTTGCCAGTGTAATTGCAGCACATGTAGCAATGCGGTACCAAACAGGAGTTGGTTTTGATGAAAATTTGCCTTGTATTTTTTTTAAATGAGACTTAATTAAATTGAAAGTGGAATTCAGATTAGCTCAAAATTCTTGAGATGTGCGATAAGTCTACAAGAAAATCTAGAATCTACATCTTAAGAAAACCCAAGTCACAATTCCAAACTTGAAACTCTTGGGAATCAGGAAAAGTTTCTGTAACTGCAGTGTTGAATCTCTTCATTGCTTTCAGCACTGTGTTTCAGGAGAAAATTAGAGAGATGACCTATGGAGGCTAAGCACAAACTACCCTACTGCACCAGTCCGGTGGAATATATGTGACAAGAAGAAAATGTGATTTAAAAGTGCATTAAGAACTCAATCCCTCTCTTGAGCAATACAGACTGTGCAGGCTTGTGGGGAAAACATTTCAGAGCTTCCCTGAAAATAAGAATTTTCCCAAAACTTGATGCAAAACATTAAATCAAATACAGTTCAATTTTATTTGTTTCTGTTCTGCCAGGTTAACAGTGTAACTCCTCATGTTCCTTATCGTATTATATACGCACACGAGTTTGTACCTATGTTTTCACCTCTATGCACACTTCAACATAGGACTTCCCAAATTCTTTATTTCTAATCTGTAAAAGGTGTAAAGGCATCAGAAAATATCATTTTACTGTGGACACAATCCTTTTTGATCTAGATATGATATACCAGTTTACCAAAACCTGTTTAATTTGTATCTTGAATATTTCAGTTCTAAACATAGCAATAAAATCTATGTTCTATGAGAACACAGGCATTAGAGATGAAAGCAGAGAGGAAATACTTAGCGGTAGGGATATGACCCTGCTTCAGGAAAACCCACGTGATCCATGTTTCTGGGAGCTGGCAAGATACAGAAGATCACTCGTGCTCTTTTCCTGAACCATCAGCTTCTGAGACAGCACACCGTCTGAGGTGGACAATCTCTCACCCAGCACAGCTTATTTTGACTATTTTTAACTGAAATATGGTCACCATACTAACATTTTTGCTGGTTCCAGTTAGTTGACTTGCTTTTGTAATGGATAGTTTGCTCTTGATGGTATTTATGTTTCTCCAGAATATTTAATTTACTAATCGTACTTGTTTGAAGGGAGTTTTAATATAGGCATGGGAAAAATAGTTTAATGGGTGCATGTCTCTTATATTTGTGGGAACACTGGGCATTTGTTGTGAGTGATGGCAAGAGGCAGATAAAAGTACCCCTCTCTCTAGGTTCTTTTTACCAAATGTGACTTTCATTTATTTTATAGTGTCCAACTCTGAATTGGGCACCCAGGACTGAGAATTTGTGGCTAGATTAGAGATGTAGCTATATGTTAAGAAAACAGCAGAAGGAGAATAAGAGAGAAAATGTATAGTATCATGTCATAGTTACCTGAGGCAGGGGGGGAAGAGGAGGGAAGTGAAGGAATTCAAATCAAAACTTGGATTTTTGAGCTCTCTAGGAATACTGCCATCGGTACTATTGCTAATAGAATTCAACCAAACTCAATTTGAGGTGGACAGTTTAGTGCATATAGTAAACTTCTAGGCTATTGTAAACAATTAAAACTTATACCAATTGCAGAAGATCCCATATCCATGCACAGAGAAAAGTGCTTTGTCCTGTGTATAGTCAATTCTTTTCTGTTAATCTCCTTTATATAACGCAGGAAATATTGGATTCATTCTGTCAGCGCAAGTGAAACGTTCCCCAGTTACCGCAAATCTCACAAGGGGTAAGAACAACGGTACAACATCTGCGATGGAGCTGAAAGAGCTTCGCAAAAACCTGCTTGGGCAGCAAACGCTCTTTCTCTTCTTTATACCTTACTAAGCTCATTATGGAAGAGCACGGGATGATATTCAGCAAAGCGTGTGAGGGCCACTTGGCCTGGAGTGATGAGCGGGTGCTGCTGTGACCCCAGCTGCAGCAGGCACCACTGTTCCTCCTGGGACAGTGAAAATCTCGCCGGGGATGTGTAACTAAGCTCAGTTCGCTGCCATCTTGTACTAGAATCTCTTAATTTGTGAGCTGCAAATGTTCTAGGACATATTTTAGGTTCAGGCTTAATTACAGTCAGGAGCGTTTTTAATTTTATCCTTGAGACAGACCCAGAAATCCCTTTTAGCACCATCTTTGTACCTTCTCAAGGATTGGAGAGCTGTGTATCACCCTCTCCCTCATACCTATTTGCACATCCTGGGAGATGACTGTCCCGTGAGCCTCTTCTCCCCATCCTGCTCTTCCATTTCCTCGATGTAGTATTTTACCCCTTTATTCCCATGAGTAGGGAGTCATGGGCTGCTATAATTAACTTTTGTGTGCCACATATCTAAACAGATCTTGGATATCTTATTTACTCTTGGACAGTTTTCTAACACACAACTTCTTTAATCTTGCTTGATTCCTTCCCCCTAGACCAGTTTAGAATAATAGAAGCGAGCTGCTCATTTCGCATCCACTAGATGCCTCATGGTAAGCTAACACCGGGACACTTTAAATTTGAAATTCATTGCTGTGTCAAGTAGAAAGATGCTTTTATTTAACACAGAAAAACAATTGGATGCCTGAGGCACCTGCATTCTATTCTCATCTGTCATTAATTCACTATGTGTCTTAAGCAATTCACTGGGACCAATCTGTTTACGTTGAATCAGCTAAATATATCTGAATAAACAGCATGATTTTACAATTTTTAAAATGAATTTGTGGATGTTTAGTGCATCAGAAAATTGTACTTCACTGTTAAGGGCTCTCAAGTGAATTTAAATTCCTAACTTTTCTAAATTTGAAAGTTTAGACTGCGGATTTTGTTTTTTCCCTGGCTTCCAGTGTTTGGTTCGCGGATATAAAATATCCGCGTTGTAGGCTGCTTTAAGAAACGCTTGGCCTTTTAAAGGGCTTTAATACCTTTGGATAAATATATTCTATAAAACCAAAATTTAGTCATATGGAGATGGAAAAACATATACAGTGTGGGGAAAAAAGAAATAGTCACTGAGTTCTGTTTCTCCCTGTTCCACCCACTACCTCCTTCCGACACAGCCAGGAAGTCACCCCTGGTCTGGGACTCTCGGCAGCAGTCAAGCTCGTTGCTGATTTTCTGCCCAGCCATGTTGCACGTTGCATCAGAGCAACGAGGTCGGGGTTGTTTTCAGGCAATTCAATCCCCTGCTATGTGTTCCTCCCTTATTTGCTTTCGAGTGATGCTATGAGTATATGAATCAGCACCAGTTACTGAATTTTTATTAAAGTCTAAAGATTTCTACACCATGTTTTTAGACCGGACACTGGGCTCGAGACATGGGGTAGCACGTTCAGATTCTGCTGGTGACCTGGAAGCCTGTGTGCATTTGAAAATATTTTCTTGGCTAAGCTATATTTTAAATGAGGATAGTAAAAGTCAAGAGTGTCTTTAAAGCTTGGGTTCATTCTGCTGATGTTTCAAAAATGCGAAATAAAAACACCAAACTTGAATTACACTTGTGTCAAGAGAAGCCAGTTGCTAAGTGCTGATCAAACAACCTGTGCTCTGGCTACCACAAACAGATGGGATTAAAAAGCCTCTCTCTATATATACCCCAAGGAACAGATGGATATGAGTACTCGGATCCTGTTTTCTCTGACCCATCAGCAATTTCTCATCCCCTACCATGAAATTAAACTGACATGACCTTTTGGGTTTGACCCATTCATCTGCAAGTCTCTATGCTGTGTCTTGAAAATGTCTTCTGGCGTAGCAACTAGTGCTGCAAAGAACAAAAAGTGTTTCCACAGACAGGAAATGTTAAAGCATGTTCCTCTGCACGGATATAAACATTTATATATAGTTTTATTGAAGTAAATGACAAGTCAAAATAGTCTGTCAAAATAGTCTCTCAAAACCTGCAAATGTAAAAAACATTTTTATTTCATTTTTTCATTTTTGCTTCAAATTTTGTAAATGTTTCTTTCTTTGAACTAGTGTATCAAGTCCCCTACTCCATATAATTTATTTACAAGATTAGATTGTCCCAGACTGATCTAGATTTCAATTATGAAGCTGTAAATCAGGTGTAGCTCAGTGAAATGACTGTGAGAATCAAATCTGTTGTACAAAATAATATATTTCCTTCTTAACTGAACCTTGTCCAAAATTCTTATTAGGGAATTTTCTTTTTATTTGGTACCTATTTCTATGGTATCTGCCACTCCAGAGGTCTGCATCCCTTTGTAATGAGAAGAGAAAATTTAATCTTAGCTACCCGTGGACTTTACAGCAGGTGCCTCAAAACCTCTTTTAAAGGGGGTTCTTTCTTAACCCATCTCCTGCCCACTGCCCGATACATTGCTTATTGTATCAGCGATCCCTTCACTTCCCTTTTTTTCCAAGAACATGTCTTTTAAATCATCAGAGGAAGGTGTGTCTGTTGTTGGGGGGTTTTTTTATAAGTGAATATTTCTCTACTTCTTGGTTTTGCTTTTCCTAAACCTGTTTAGTCTGAATTTTGGTGATCGTTCAGACCCCATGGTGTTTGGTATATCATTACTCAGTGAGGCAGTTCAAAATTTGTCTTAATGAAATGGGATTTTCAACATCTTCATTTGTCGCTTCCTGTTTCTGAAAGCGAAGTCTCCTAAAATTCCAGCCATCTTACAGCTTACCTCACACATTCAAGCCTATTCATTCTTTTGAAAATCAGAGTGGATCAACTGAAAACCAGCAATGTTAACAAAGATGAAAGAAAATTATGTGTTCAGCCTTTGAATACTTAGTTATGTGAAGGCTTGTCTGTGTTTGCTGGTAATTTCAGTGTAGCCTGAGATAGGACTTCATGTACTTCTCACACAAATCATTTCTCTTTCAATTGGAGGATGAGTCTAATAGTCTGCTTCATTATGCAGTCTGAGGAGCATGAAAAAGAAACATCTGAAAAGCCATAAACAGAGCGCCGTGGTTATATAATTACGAGATGTTCCAATACGTTACATCCAACAGAGGGGCCTTGAGTCCTGAAGTTATGCAAACTGGTGAAGTGCTGTGGCTGAGCACAGACCATCCCCATTCAGGATTTCAAATCTTGCATAACGCCTTTCCACGCTCAGAGGTGTGTCATCAAAACAAGCTTCAGTGGCTTTTCGTGCTTCTGAAATTCTCTGCTTCAAAACTTTTCTTCAAGTACGTTCTGCCTTTGATTACAAAGGGATGCTTTTGCTGTGACT